>NC_089782.1:43368821-43533821 GCF_040412425.1 Macrobrachium rosenbergii | reverse complement strand
AAATCCCCACAGGATATATTGCGACAGACATCCGTTAACATGTATGATATCCTTCGCAGGGAATTTTGGAGCCATTATTGCTTAATGTATGCAAAAGTACAGAGATATTGCGTGCGTTGTTTAACGATTAGGTGATAAAGCAGCTTTCTCCTTCTTTTGCTTTCGCGTCTTATTTAGGTCTATTTCCGCTTACACCTGACTGCTAAGGTTTAATGGCAAGTTTAACGTTTTTAATTTTTTTTATTTATTTTTTGGCAGGATAGGTAACCCTACGCCTGGTCTCTGGCACCTTTATCCGGTCATTGGAGATGGTGTTTGTGCGTGTGTGTGTGTTTAAATGACCATAGCTTAGTTTGTTTGTTTTTTTTTATTTTAAGCAAGTATTTAACTTGTTATTTATTGTCTCATACTGTAAATAAGATGAAACTCCTTTGTTCCAGGCGTACTTATAAAAACAAAAGGAAATTGTAATACCATATATTTTGAACACGGGAAAAACTTTCCTTTTGTAATGTCTTGATCTCGATAAAACTCCCATGTCTTTTTTATTATCTTTACGAGGTACAAAGTTCTGTATTTGTTATACTGAATTCGATAAAAACTTGTATCGAGTCTTAATGTCTTATGCAACTCTGGGGTTTAAATCTATCATTTTACATTCAAGCCCGTCAGTTAATAATAGATTCAATAACCTAGATGTTGTAACGCCAGATTCATCAACCATAAATCAATCAGTCAAACATTCCGGTCTATTTTTAAAGGATCTTTAAACTGGATAGACGTAACCATTGCTGATCAAAGACTCACAAGGAACCCCACACCGGAATTACGAGAGAATATAATACGAGCTGATGACGTAGCCACGAGATTTCCAGGGAAAAATCCCCTAATGTTTGTGGCGAAGAAGGATACAGAAGGGTGTTGGGCGGGGAGAATGGTAGGGAGTGGGGGGATATCTGGGGATTTCCAGGAAGCTAGAATCTCTCCCTTCCTCGCTCCCAGTCCCAGCTTCTCCTGGACCTGGACTGAGCTCAGTTGTCTCCAGGGAGGTCGTGAAGGAGGTTCGTGGTTCTGGCGGTTACTGGAAGTTGTGTCTGGATGTAACTGGATCCTGGTATGTTCAGAAGTTTGTGTATGCATGTATATGTATATATATATATATATATATACATACATTCACATATATATACGTATATATATATATATTATATATAATGTGTATAGTATATGTAACGTATGCTCTAAACACATTCTGTTATCTCATTGAAATAAATTGAATATTTCCGTGGATGCGAATGTAGTTTTCTTAATGAAGTTGCTCGCCGATATCTTTATAGTGTTGTTTTAAGTTGTTCCTGGGAGTTTTTTTTTCTGGATTTAACCGGATCTTGGTAGGTTCAGAGGTTTCGAATAAGTTATATATATATATATATATATATATATATATATATATATATATATATATATATATATATATATCGTGTATGTTTTTGTAATTTTAAAGTAGCTATATCTATTACCGTATTACATTATACAGAAAACATCGATGTCACTGAAGGCGAATAGATTTTCCGTTATCAAATTACTCACCTATATTTTAAATCGCTCCTCGATGTGATATAAGAGTTAAAATTTATGACTTGATCCCCAGCTCAGGCCCTCAGGTTAATTCCATATCAAACGTATTTTTTACGGATTAGCGAATCGAAGACGGCAGTTTCCTCACCGAGTCTCCTGGACAAACCTAAACTTTCGATAACTTGTGATTTTGTTATCAGTATGGGGACTTCAGCACCCCGGATTTTTTTTTTGAGGACAGGAAAGGTCTATTTTACCTTTTATTTTATATTTTAAAAAATAATTTGCCTTTTATTTTTAATGAAAAATTCTAATTTGCCTTTTTTTCATTAGTCTAAATTGCCTTTTATGTTTAATAAAACATCTAATTTGCCTTTTATTTTTAATACAACATCTAATATGCCTTTTAATAAAACATCTAATTTGCCTTTTATTTTTAATACAACATCTAATATGCCTTTTTTTTAATAATACATCTAATAGGCCTTTTATTTTTAATAAAACATCTAATTTGCGTTATATTTTTAATAAAACATGTAATATGTCTGTTATTTTTAATAAAACAACTAATGTGCCTTTTATTTTTAATAAAACACCGAATTTGCTGTTTATTTTTAATAAAACATCTAATATGCCTTTTATTTTTACTAAAACATCTGACATGCCTTTTATTTTTAGTAAAACATCGAATATGCATTTTATTTTTAATAAAACATCTAATATGCCTTTTATTTCTAATAAAACATCTAATTTACCTTTTTAATGAAACATCTAATTTGCCTTTTATTTTTAATAAAGCATCTAATTTGCCTTTTATTTTTAATAAAAAAAATCTGATGTCTTTTATTTTTAATAAATATAATTTGCCTGTTATTTTAATGTAAAAAATATAGTTTGCATTTTATTTAAAAAAATATATAATTACGTCTTAAATTTAATAAAGTCTAAATTGCCCCTTAGTTTTTAATAAAATTCTAATTCGCCTTTTATTTTTGCAAATACACACGTACGTGTTCCTTTTAACCTCTGCATAAAAATTTACATGACGTGCAGAACAGGTGTTTGCAGGTGCCTGGTAAATCAAATTCACTAAGGATACATGTTGGACATGGTGATAAATTGTTTTGTGAAACATCTGTTCTTTTTAAGTGTTTCAGTGTCCTTTTTGCCCTTCAGATGTTCTCTGGTAGTCTCGCACTTGTTTTTCCTGTACGCACTTTTTCTGTCCGCCCTCAGATCTTAAAAACTACTGAGGCTAGACGGCTGCAAATTGGTATGTTGATCATCCACCCTCCAATCATCAAACAGACCAAATTGCAGCCCTTTAGCCTCAGTAGTTTTTATTTTATTTAAAGTTAAAGTTAGCCATAATCGTTCTTCTAGCAACGATATAGGATAGGCCACCACCGGGCCGTGGTTAAAGTTTCATGGACCGCGGCTCATAGAGCCTTATACTGAGAACACCTAAAAATAGATCTATATTCGGTGGCCTTGATCATACGTTGTAGCGGCTGTACAGAAAACTCGATTGCGCCGAAGAAACCGGCGAAATTTTTACTTGTTTTTTTTTAGATAAGCTACCCATGCGCTTGCACGGGCTCTTGTCTCTAAAGCACCTTGTAATTGACTTGGTTTACTTAGATGCAGTATCATTTTATAATAATAATAATAATTATTATTTGTTCCGACACAATATACAAACCCTCGGTCCTTTACATTAGGAGATACTTTCCTAATGTAAAGGACCTCGGGTTTGTATAGTTAGGAAAAATACAATTTACTTTCAAAAATTGTTATTTGTTCCGACACAATATACAAACCCTCGGTCCTTTACATTAGGAGATACTTTCTAATGTATTTTGTATAGTTAGGAAAAATACAATTTACTTTCAAAAATTGTTATTTGTTCACAATATAATACAAACCCTCGGTCCTTTACATTAGGAAAGTATCTCCTAATGTAAAGGATATAGTTAGAAAAATACAATTTACTTTCAAAAATTGTTATTTTATTATTATTATTATTATTATTATTATTATTATTATTATTATTATATTATTATTATTATTTCTCTTATTGTGATGCTATTGTCATCATTGATATGTTTATGATTACTAACGTTTCAGTTTAGATTTTGTCACCATTATTCAATAATAATAATAGCAGTAATAACTGTCATCCTTATAAACCACCCATCTTTAAAAGCCTCTCGCGCTGTCAACTGTGGGAAACACCGCGGCAATTCTCTCCTCAAGCCACGTTGGCCTTCCCGAAGCCGCGTCGGCGTGATTAACTCGCTCACCTTGACATGATTATTAAAAAAAAAAAGGAACGCCGACATGCGCAGAAGAGAGAAGATTGCTGCATTTGTGTTCGTCATTTTAAAGTGCATTTTTATGGTGCCGATGTTCTGATGTGTTTTGTTCCGTCGACGTTCTGATGTTGTTTGTTTCGTGGTAGGATCTGGCGATGTTATGTTTTCTTGTTGTTATAATTGAGCTTATGTACATATGTTTGGTGTCGGTATTGTTATTGTTAATATCAGTATTATTAGTGAAGATCTTTGTAGTCATATTATTATTATTATTATTATTATTATTGAACATCTGTGCAGCCGTATGATGATGATAATGATTATGATGTCTTATTTTTTTAGTTTGGCGCTCACAGTGAGATATTGTAACTAACTGGCGTTCTCTTCAACCACTAATCCTCTTATTACACTGAAATTCTGTAATATGTGTTTTTTTTTCGTCATACGAACTGTAATCGCTGACATTGATACATTAGTCTAATTTTTTATTTATTTGGCGTTATTCATATTACTTTATAACGTGTGAGCCTGTCATTCCTTTTACTGTACCTCCGTTCACATTCTCTTTCTTCGATCTTACTTTCCACCTTCTCCTAACAATTGATTCATAGTGAGAGATTTTCCTCCTGTTACATCTTTCAAACCTTCTTACTGTCAGTTTCCGTTTCAGCGCTGAATGACCTCGTAGGTCCCAGTGCTTGGCCTTTGGCCTAAATTCTGTATTCCGTTCTCTTACCAGTGAAAGTTTCTTGATTGAGTACTTGTCACAGTTTTGTTAATTGCCTGTCGTGCTTCCACTTTGCTTGCTGTCCGTGTCTGATATTCGCCTGGCAGTGTTGGTCTTATGTGAATTCAAAAGCCTTTTTCATTTTTTTTCTGCTTTTGATTTTATTACCTTTTACACACACAAAGTTATATATGTATCTATTTATGTGTATGTGTACTGTATGTATGTATGTGTGTGTGTATATATATATATATATATATATATATATATATATATATATATATATATATATATATATATATATATATATATATATATATATAGTAAAAATATATATATAAATATATATATATATATATATATATATATATATATGAGTGTGTGTGTGTATGTGTAAGGTAACAAATCCAAAACCAGTAAAAAAAAATAGAGAAAAAATGACTGGATTCACATAAGGCGAAAATTGCCAATACATCAGACAGAGCAAAGAAACCTTTTGCCCAGATCTGAGTGGAATGGCTGAACCGCGCCTCCTTCCCAAAGTAACTTGTTCAAGATATATTTATCATATTCTTTACGTCTCCGACCTTGAAATCCACCACAGAGCGCATTAATTTTAAAAGGGGACGTCTTTCTTCCGAGTGTTACGCAGCCTTGGAGAAGTTACGTAACCGCGCTGGAATCGGTTGGCGTGACGTGATTGCCCGACTGGAAAATAACAGCGGAATACGGTGGGCGTCATTCCCGTCATGGAAAGGTTTACATTTTTCTCTTGTTTTCGTATTGTCTTCTTGATTCAGCAATAACCTAGATGTTTGATGCCAGTTTGGGTAGGGTTTTCTTTACATTTGTCTGAGAGTTAGATTGTCTCTCTCTCTCTCTCTCTCTTTCTGCAGCAATAACCTAGATGTTGTGACGCCAGTTTTAGTACTTATAAATCAGTCATTGAGTCTCTCTCTCTCTCTCTCTCTCTCTCTCTCTCTCTCTCTCTCTCTCTCTCTCTCTGTGTGTGTGTGTGTGTGTGCGTGTGCAGCAATAACCTAGATGTTGTGATGCCAGTTTTAGTAGCAATAAATCTCTCTCTCTCTCTCTCTCTCTCTCTCTCATTATAATTTCATGTTTCTGTTTCCTCAGTATTTTTAATTTTATTTAATTTTTTTTTTTTGTAAACTGGTACATTATTATGTGTTATTTGCTCATTTCTATTAATTTTTTCCATGTCCCATATAACATTATTATTATCTTTGATATCTTTTTTTTATAAGTTTGCAATAATACTTATTATCTTGGCCACAAGGACATTATTATATCATACCGTTATTTTCTTTGTATTTTTAAAGCCGTACTAATCTGGAATTATTGTCTTTTTTCCGTTTTGATGATTTTTCCAGTTACTTCAGTTTCGTTTTATATTGACATTTACTTGGATATTGCTACCCAACATGAAATGACTTGTCAGTTTTCTGGATAACTTTTTATCGTTTATTTGATTTTTACCTTTTACTTTCGTCGTCATCCATGACTCGGGATTTTATCGAGTGAAGAATTTTTTTTTTTTTTGTGACTATGCGTGGCCTTTTGCAGACCGCGCTTGGAGACAAGACGCTTGATACTCGTGTCAGATTAGTCTCTCTCTCTCTCTCTCTCTCTCTCTCTCTCTCTCTCTCTCTCTCTCTCTCTCTCTCTCTCTCTCTCTCTCTCTATATATATATATATATATATATATATATATATATATATATATATATATATATATATATATTTATGAATATATATAGGCCTCTCCAATAAAATATATATATATATATCTCTCTCTCTATCTCTCTCTCTCAGGCCTCTCCAATCTCTCTCTCTCTCGTATATGCATACATGCATACATACATAAGCGAACGGGATTTTCAGAGATACTTCCGATAAGATCAGCATGCACGGAGTTTGCAATGACCTCAGTAACACGTTATTCAACGGATCATGTGTCTGTTGGCAGCCTTCTTTCGGAGGTGAATTATGTTGCAGACATGACATAGGCGGTAGAAGTGAAAGTCACCCTACTCCAGTGGATCAAGGATTTCCAATTGCTGTTGCGTCTGTTCGAACTGCATTAATAAGGCATTCCTTCTTCGTGTTTTTTTTCTTTTAACGGTAGTCTTCTTCCCTTTGTGGGGTTAGCGCCAGAAGGTTGTAACCTAGCACCCTGTGGGTTTTTTTTAGCAAACATCAGTGGAGTGAGGTTGCTTGCCTTACGCTTAGGTGCCAGAGGCGTCTGGCGTCTGTGGGTGGTCACCTGTGGGAGCCTGACCACAATGAACGTTGCTTAACTTTGCAGTTTGAACGATGTATATATATAATTATGTGTGTGTGTGGGTGGGTTTGTATGTATGTATGTAGCCTATGTATGTATTTTAGTGGGAGGTTTTTATACGCAGTGAGTTCTTTGTTTTTGCAATTAAAGGACTTTCGTGCCAGAAACTGTGGTTTTAAGTTTTCTTAGTAGCCACACCCATAAGAGGGAGGACTTTATCGGTATATATATACAGTATATATATATATATATATATATATATATATATATATATATATATATATATATATATATACTATTTATATAATATATATATATATATATATATATATATATATATATATATATTTATATATATATATATATATATATATATATATATATATATATATATATATATATATATGTGTGTGTGTATGTGTGTGTGTGTGTGTGTGTGAGAGAGAGAGAGAGGAGGGGGAAACTTGATGCTTATGATTAGATAGGAGTGACAGCTGCCTTGAAATCTCCTGGCAAGCGGAACTGGGTTTGTAGCAAACACAGAACTCGCATCTGTTTTCCTTCTTCTTCTTCTTTTCTTCTTCTTCTTCTTCTTCTTCTTCTTCTTCTTCTTCTTCTTCTTCATTGGCACTCTTGTTCATTCTGAATTTAGGTCTAGGGTCCAAATTGCACCGGATCACCTGTTTCTGAAGTACTCATATAATAGACTTTTAGTTTTTATGTCGAGGGAAAATGCAAATATCTCAGAAGTTGTCCATATTTGATGTTCGGCTAATCGGGGAAAGTGTCATTCAGATTGTACCAGTATGTAGATGCGTTATATATATATATATATACATATATATATATATATATATATATATATATATATATATATATATATATATATATATAAAGAGCAAGTAACGTCAACCTCACAATTAAGTCTCCTATTTCATTTAGTTGTGTGAATGTCTCGAGGGTACAGAACACTTCAAAAAAAATCCTGCCAGTTTTTCTTCTTTGTGGACCCTCCTAAAGTTTGTTGGCGTCAACACTGCCTAACCTTGTTTGGAAATATGTCTTTTGGACGTGTGTTTTACTGATAGCGAGCCTGTTTAGCTTTACGCTGGTCCGACACATGTTTGGAAAGGGAAACACTGGTTCAACAGTTTACCATATATGTGTGTGTTGCAGCTGTTAGGTGTGGATTTTGGGTTTTCAGCGGTCTTTATGTTTGTTTAAGCTGCTCCCCAGCATATATATATATATATATATATATATATATATATATATATATATATATATATATATATATATATATATATATATATATATATATATATATACATACACATATATACACGCATATATATGTATATATATACACATATATACAGTATATATGGTTATTTTCTTCATCTATATATCAGTTCTTCGTTAAGACTTGTAAATAAAGCCGAAACCGGTTAGGACCTACACCCAGGCTTTAATGTTTCCTTGTGGTAATGATACACACACACATATATGTAAATATATGTGTGTATGTATGTATGTATGTAGCCTATGTATGTGTACTCCTTGGTCTTTGACCTACGTTATTACAGCGCAGGTTTCCCATGTACAAAAAAAAAAAAACGCGTAGATTATGGTCAAGGAGAGAGAGAGAGAGAGAGAGAGAGAGAGAGAGAGAGCGAGCGCTAGCTTGTTCGGCATTGTCTTCTCATCTGTACTTTAGTTGAAGTTGATAAGGGTGAAGGTTACTACGCTTCACTTGAACACACACACACACACACACACACACACACACACACACACACACACACACACACACACACACACAGAAATGCTCGCTCTGACATCTCTGTTATCCGTCACGTCGTTCCTGCATATCTTTGTTTTCCGTCATATTGTTCACGAAAGATTTCGAGATGCACATAAAACACCACTTTCTTAAGGATCTTTGTGGTTTCACCCCTTCGGCCCCTAGCTGCAAACCCTTTCAGTCCTTTTACTGTACCTCCGTTCATATTATCTTTTTTATATCTTTCTTTCCACCCTCTCGTAACAGTTGATTCATCGTGCATCTGGGAGGTTTCCCTCCTGTTACACCTTCCAAACCTTTCAATTTCCTTTTCAGCCCTGAATGACCTTACAGGTCCCAGCGCTTGGCCTTTGGCCTAAATTCTATCTGCCTATCCTTTGGTCTTGGGGTTGGGGCTAGCAACCTCACCCTAGAAAAAACTAACGCCTAGACATTTGCGAAAGAATTAGGAGTTTGATGTGAGTGTTAATGGTTCACCTAGACATTTGCGAAGGACTTAGGAGTTTCTTGTGAGTGTTCGTGGGTTTCAGTGAGGTGTGAGAGGCCTCTAAAGTATATTTTTAAGGTTGACTTGTGAACCGGACATCTAGGTGCCTCGAGGTGAGCGTGAGATAGCAATTTTGTTTTAGCAATTTCATGCACGTGATTATCTCGGTGGCTTACGCCCTTTGTAACAGCTGATGCAGAAATGTTTAAATTTAGTTTTTTTATTCAATTTTATTTTTTCTGCTTTTTTATATTTGATGGTGTTTTTATATTTATTACTTTTATGAAGGCTTACACCTCTTTCTAGATATTGTACATGATGTCGTTGTTCGTGTGATTACTCGTATGTACTTAAAACACTACACACACATATATGTATATATATGTGTTTGTATGTGTGTGTATGTACGTATGTATGTGTATTATAACTAGTCATCTCATCACTCAACCATTTACCATTGTTCACCCCGTATTTATTCATTCTCGCACCATCATCACCCACCGGTGACTGAAAACGAATTGCATCAGCAAGTACCCATTTGCAACATGACTTTGCGATCACCTTGTGACGGTGACAACGGTGATAGTGAAGGGTCAAAAGCCCCCCTGAAGAGCCTTTTCAACAATGCCATTGTTTTTCCTTTTTTATTTTTCCTGTTTTTATCGTCTCGTGTTTTTTTTAAAGTTTTTTTAGATCAAAAACATTTTCTTTTATCAGATAGTCAGATAAAAAAAACATTTTCTTTTTATCAAAGACGCCAGTCAGATAAAAAAAAACATTTTCTTTTTTATCAAAGACGTCAGTCAGATAAAAAAAAACATTTTCTTTTTTATCAAAGACGTCAGTCAGATAAAAAAAAATTTCTTTTTTATCAAAGACATCAGTCAGAACAAGATTCTGCCGACTTGAAGGGATAGAAACAGGGTCGGGCTTTGTGTAAATAAATATTTTTACCACATTATTTTAACTGATCGTAAAATAGTCTAATAACTTTTTTAAAGTAAAATAGTACCGTTCTTCTTCATCGCCTGTCTTCGCCTCCTCCCCGTCTCCTTCTAAAGGTCCCGTTATGCGGACAGACCCAAAGAAGGAGAGGGTTGCTTCTCCCGACCGTAAGAAGGCACATGGGCCCAAAAGTAGATCTTCCATAGGCCCTCCCACGGTCTGTCTTCTTCAACGGAAGAAGCAGTGGCATCTTTCGCTTGCTCTCCGGACAAGGGAACCGCGTCGTGGGTCTCCTCGGATCTCCTCGGCGCGGAAACAGCGGGTGCTCGGGTAAGCCACGTCGTGGCTTCCACGACCCGAGGCTCGGCTTCCACTACACGAGCGCGGCTTCCCGAGGCCAACGACCCAGTATAGGGTCGGTCAGGCTCGGCTTCCACGCCGAGAAGAGCCGATTATCGGCCGACGGCTTCCACTACCCGAGCGCGGCGATCCGACTTCCATGACCCGAGGCGCGGCTTCCACGACCCGAGGCTCGGCTTCCATGACCCGAGGACTTCCACTAACCGAGCGCGGCTTCCCCCGATCCGAGGGCGGCGCGGCCTCCATCCACGACCCGAGGCGCGGCTTCCATGACCCGACTACGACCCGAGGCGCGGCTTCCATGACGCGAGGCGCGGCGCGAGGCGCGGCTTCCATGACCCGAGGCTCGGCTTTCACTACCCGAGCGCGGCTTCCCCGATCCGAGGCTCGGCTTCCATGACCCGAGGCGCGGCGCGGCCTCCATGACCCGAGGCGCGGCTTCCACGACCCGAGGCTCGGCTTCCACGACCCGAGGCTCGGCTTCCATGACCCGAGGCTCGGCTTCCACGACCCGAGGCTCGGCTTCCACCACCCGATTTGATACAGTCTTTTCTGTTCTTGCATGACAGTTCAGCAGATGCTGCCATTCCTTTTAACAGGACCTGAGTGAAAGAGGGTCTACTCCCTTCATATTATTATTATTATTATTATTATTATTATTATTATTATTATTATTATTATTATTATTATTCGAAATGTGTAAGTGACGTTGATATGATGGAAGCTTAAATGAATTGTAATTGGCAAAGCAAGCTTCTATATGGTAGAATGCCTTAGCGTAAAAATACAGAAAGCAGAAAGTGTATAATGATAAATGATTACAGATAGTTTAATAAACAGAAAATGCCGTACATCTCTAAACAACATTAGTCTGAAAAACTATTAAAGTTGGGCATGACGGTCTAAAATACCATTGCAGTGTCTTTTGAACTCATCACCATCAAGGACACTTGCAGAATGATATCAAAAGTATTATACGTCAGGATGAAGTTATGAATATCGCCGTGTTAACATAACGGTCGCCGTAATTATTTAAAGTTCTTCATTAGCGTTTATTCTCCGTACTCTTACTTCGTGATGATTCTCTCTCTCTCTCTCTCTCTCTCTCTCTCTCTCTCTCTCTCTCTCTCTCTCTCTCTCTCTCTCTCTCTCTCTCTCTTTCAAGCCCCGTCATGCCAGACTCATTGTGAAGAATGTCATGCAGAGGTGGGAGTGGTTTGCCAGACAGGTTGTCTCTCTCTCTGCACTTCTAGGTCAGCCTTTCTCTCTCTCTCTCTCTCTCTCTCTCTCTCTCTGAAGCGCGCGCGCACGTTCAGCTGACGAATTGAGTGCCCAGGGTACGATTACCAAACCTTTGGGCGAGGAAGGTCGATATGGTATTGTGCTCTGAAAATTGTATGCCATTGTTGACCTAAACTCTGAATTATGTACCTGGATGTAGGTAGACTGTCGGGGGTACAACTAGAGAAAGAGAGAGGTGAAAGAAAAATATAGAATATGCTGAGACCTACGAGGTCATTCAGCGCAGAAAGGGAAATTGGCAGTAAGAAGGTTTGAAAGGTGTAACGGGAGGAAAACCTCGCAGTTGCCCTATGAAACAATCGTTAGGAGAGGGTGGAAAGTCAGATGGAAGAAAGAGAATATGAACGGAGGTGCAGTAAAAGGAATGAAAGAGGTTGTAGCTAGTGGCCGAAGGGACGCTGCAAAGACTTAAGAAATGTCTACAGTGCACCACCTGAGGTGCATCAACGGCTCTAGCTGCCTTCGGGGGAAGGAAAAATATATTCGTGAGTGTACAGTCATCCATCAAAATGTATTCCATCATAACGGGAAAGCCTCGACGAGGTAATCGTCACCCATTTATATTACCTCTGAGAAGTTTTGTGAGACGGGTTGTCGATTCCGTCATTCATCATTACACGCGAAATCTCTCTCTCTCTCTCTCTCTCTCTCTCTCTCTCTCTCTCTCTCTCTCTCTCTCAAGTCATACCTATGATTAATGTTATAGCTGCCTAATTATGTTCATAGGTAATCGACGACGTAAAGAGCCTGGTCAGTATGCTATTAGCAAAGATAATGGCAAGTCCGTCTAACCAACTTGTGCGATGCTTGCGTGCTGCTGACGGTTTGCTGCACAGAAATTGCCTCCGACTTTTACATGTGCCAGAAAATGCTGTTATTTCATTGGATGTAGTGGATTGTTAGTTTTTATTGCTTTGCATGCACACACACTATATTATATACATATATACAGTATATATATATATATATATATATATATATATATATATATATATTTATAGGCCTATATATATATATATATATATATATATATATATATATATATATATATATATATATATATATATATATATGTGTATATATGAATGAAGATCGAACTATGTTTTAGTAACCGAAATATAAGTGAAACTACGTTTCGTCGGAGCACTTGAAATATGGGCTTTCCAAAATGGCGCAACCCGGGGAAACACAAGCCTGTGTGTCTTGCAAATATTCGAGGCGTGCTTGCGCGCCCCTTCGCTCTGCGGTTGTCCTGTGGCTTACGTGAACGGTGTTTCAACATACTTCTAACCGGGCTGAGCCATGCAGCTTATCAGTGTCCATTTTGAGAGAGAGAGAGAGAGAGAGAGAGGGCGGCTAGGGCTAGGCACTGCGAATTAAAGTCAAATTGTGTTATAAAAAACATCGAAGAATTGACATGAGTAAGGTACAGTATTTAAAAGAATTTCAGTGAGAAGATAGACATATTATTATGAATATTTTAATGAGACATGGCCCTTCCGTGTTTAATAGGCATAATGGTTTATGTCGTAGCATGAATCAGTCATGTCTGCTTTTCTGTTTTTGGCCTCATCTTTTGCAACCCACTACAGTCGACAAGCGACCATGCACACCTTTACTATCCACGACTGGTCAGGTGATCGAACTCATCTTTCTCAGTTACATAATACCGTCATGAATACCTCGTTATTATTTGTTACATGTTTAACGTTTTGTGGTTACTTTCGGAATTGCGTCATTGTTTCGCTTGCTTCTTAGTTACGTGGCGTGAGTCCAGTAGGCCATATCAGGCCTCTTATTCTCTTTAACACCAACCTGTGTTCTGGGGGCCTTTAAGTAATTCTTTGTGTTGGCATAAGGCCAGGTTTATGTAAAACACAGTCTTGAGTCTAGACCGTGATGTAAACCAACCACCGACCTTTTTCGCCGTCCTAAATTCTACTCCTGACTTTTTTAATAGTATTGACTGTGGGCATGCGACGAAATGATAAAATATAGATAATTTATCTGAAAGTTATAGATTAACTATAACGTAAGATAATACCATATCGTTATAGGAACTGGTAGACAGTTATAGGAAATCAATGCATCGATTTGCATAACCCCTTCTGCGTCGTCTTGGTAAGTAATTTTGAACGTGTCGTCTTTTTAAGTAACTGTTTAGA
Source organism: Macrobrachium rosenbergii (assembly GCF_040412425.1). Classification (NCBI taxonomy): domain Eukaryota; kingdom Metazoa; phylum Arthropoda; class Malacostraca; order Decapoda; family Palaemonidae; genus Macrobrachium; species Macrobrachium rosenbergii. The sequence goes on along the minus strand of NC_089782.1, from coordinate 43,519,836 downwards.
TTATTTTTCTTAAATACGTTCCTAATTATTTTTCTTAAATACGTTCCTGACTGTATAATTAATCAGGCGTACGTCTCTTTTTTTTTTCCTATAAATTTCGAGACTCTGTCCAAAACTTTTCGTAGTTTCGGATTAAGATGCAGGTTTTTCATAGTCTATTCCACGTCTTTGAATAGGCGTGGTCTACTCATTCTCTTCTCTTTTTTGTGAGGGGACTATTATTGTTTTATTTGTAATAATAATAATAATAATAATAATAATAATGGAGAAACAAATCCACAGTTATGTATGGGTTCATATATTTAAAAATAAATCTGTACATAGCTTTTGGGAATCTGTTCGATTTCCCTTTTCAGTTTTTAAATATGTGCACCCATACATAACTGTGGATTTGTTTCTCCATTTCAAGACTCATGCTACTATGAGTATTTTTCAATAATAATAATAATAATAATGATAATAATAATAACAACTAATTAAGTCGTGACGTAGACTTAGACCGATATGGTCTATCCAGAAAGTTACTACAGTAGACGAACTAAACTCACTCCCCCTCCACAAGCTCGTAGCCAGTGTTTAATCACGTGCGTTTGTATATAGTCTCGTCATCACATGATGGCGGGGTTAGTCTTGGCACCCGGCTGCTCTCTGCAACATACGTAACCGGGCCTGAAGAAGTACTTTCATTCTTCTTCTTCTTCTTCTTCTTCTTCTTCTTCTTCTTCTGCTTCTTCTTCTTCTTCTTCTTCTTCTTTAATCTGGCCGGACTTACCTCTATCTTAGTGATTGTTATCTTCGTAAACTTTACTTTAATTTCGTTCAGTTTTTTCTGTGTTAATCAACACGCGAATTCTTACTTTTCTTTTCATTGTGTTGATTTTGTTCAGCAAGTGGAAACCATGTCAAGAAAATTTGATCAGTAATGTTAAATGTTATTGGTCCCTGTTTCAGAGTGTATATATATATATATATATATATATATATATATATATATATATATATATATATATATATATATATATACACACATATATACACACACACACACACACACCTATAATCTAGGCTTCCTTTTTCAGTGTTATAAAGGTAAATGTGTTAAGAACTGAGATGCTGTTTAATATATCCCGCGAGTAAGTACAGTAGCACTTTTGGGTGATAATAATAAAAAAAAAAACAATACAGAATGTGACAACATATTAAACACGGTCTTTCTTTAATGTGATTTTTTTGTCAGCCTGTTTATTATAGTTTTATAAGTAACCTGGTCCCAACTTTTTTGATGAAAAACTGATGAAGACCGATTCGTCTGTAGCAGTTATTCAACAGACTATAAATATGCTTCAGTTGGATCTCTTGTAGCGTTTGACTTTGAACGACCTTTCATTTGAATTCACCTCTTTCTGTTATGAAAAATGTGAATTCAACATTTATCCTTCTGAACTCTTTCATTCTGAATTGGCTGCGTCATCAACTTTCATGAAAGGCTTTTAGTCAGTACTCGTGTATCATATGTTTCTACCATTTTATTTTTATCTGGAAATTTCATCATTTGGCTAATTCTCCTAAATCAAAATGCTGTCTATTCAATTAGTTTACCTCGATGATACCATCACGTAACTTGCAATAAACAGTTTAATCCGTTAGCAATTCGAACACTTATTATTCTGCAGTGTTATGTTTTACCACTTCCCCCATCCTTTCTCCAACCCTCCCCCTCCCACCCTCACTTCTTCATCATCCTTTGCTTTGGATGATTATACAATCACAGTTTCGAGAGAAGGCCCCCCTTTCATCTCATTTACTGGGTATCTTCCGCGCCAAGAATTCGAAAGACCTGAAGTTTGTTTTCTTGAGGTCTGGTCTGAGCTTCCTGCTCCCTACATCATCCCCCCCACCTTCCTTCTTTCCCCTGCCTTCAACACCCATCTCACCCGTTCGTTAGTCATCCATTTGCACAATGAGTCTTTTTGTCTTCATTTCCTGCCTCGTGTTTCTTCATTTTTTTACTTTTTTTTGGCCTTGGTTCTCTCTCTCTCTCTCTCTCTCTCTCTCTCTCTCTCTCTCTCTCTCTCTCTCTCTCTCTCTCTCAGTATTGCGTAAAGAGTGAGAAATAAACCAAAACCATAAGGCCATTATAGTTGTAGAGTTAAGAATCTCATTTTTCAAGTAAGGCACCCAATCCACACACATTAGATTGTCCTTCAAATATGAGCATCTTGAACTTCACCCAGTTTTCGAATGCTGGCATAAATCTGGATGTTCATCTTAGCTTCAGCAGTAAAAGGATGATATTGCTGTGACTGTAGTTTTATTTATACAGTATATCGTTTTGTTTGCCATGCACAAGTACCTGCGTAAGGTTGGTGTGATGTGCTGCTGATGAGGCTTATGTGTGGGGGGCATAAAGTGGCAGCAGGACTGGAAATTTCCCACACTCAGGTTTCATCCTTGACTTAGCTGATAGAGTGAACAACCTACTGACTGCTCTCTAATGGAGCCAATGCCTTCTGAAGAAAATTTGTATTTGCAGATTAGATGTTTTACTGGTTTTTCATTTTCACATAACACACTTTCTTTCTCATTTCAGACAAGATGTGTCCTTTATACCCTGTCCATTTGGTGCTAATGTATGGCAGCCTGCTGCTGTGTGTATGGGCAGCTGGGCTGGGCACCATTGTCGGAGCTGTGGCTCAGGCCACCACCATGAAAGTCCGGCTCCACCTGAATGACACTTTGGTTCATGATCTTGACGTACAGGAAGGAGAGGAAAAACAAGTTACTTTCTACATTGATGACTTGCCTGCTGAGGCCATAGGAGAATTGATGATAAAGGTATTTTTTATTATTTTCCTCCTTTTGGTATGAGAGAGATTGGTGAAAGTCCTGTATTTGAAAGCAATTACGGGTCCAAAAGTTGTGGAGAAAGTGATGGTGGAAGATAACGTATGTGAGGTGTGAAAACTTCCAGTTTGCAAATTTCATATTGAAGTAATATTACCCGTAGTCAGTTTTGTCTTTGGGAAGTCTTTTAAATGTCCATGTAATTGATGATGAGGGTTATAAGTTTTTGGGTTTTTTCTACAATGATAACCTCCAATCTTTCATCTTATTTGGGATGTAATATAGCATTATCAACAAAGATAACCTAGAAAGTTATCAGCTGTTAATTGTATGTATGGTTGAAATAAATATAAGAATTCTTCTATTCATTCATATTTTTCAATTTGAAGATGTTGAAATAAACTGCAGTTTATGTCAGCATTACAGTAATGAGACAAGACAGTTCACCTTTGCTGAGAAGCCGCAGACTTTGCTTAAGTTGGAAGACTTTTCTTTTTATCTCATGTCTGGTGAATCATCTTCTGCTTATTTTTTTATGATTTATAAGTTTTGACATTCATTCGTACCATAACTTGTAAATTATACAAGAAACTGATGTCCCCAGATACATCTAGCTTTAATATTTCACGTTCACATTCAACTGTTTGTATTAAGATATGTTTCTAGTTATTTTTTGTTTATTTAAGCATTTGAGATTTTTAATTCAAAGGTAAATTCTGTTTCAGGATCTAAGGCCAGACAACTTAGACCACATAAGTATAGAACCTGACAAAATTCGAATTGCTGATAATCCGTCGCTGGACGAAGTGGAAAGGCACGAGAATGGCACCATAGAAGGGTCATTCAGTATTTCAGGGAAATTCCTTGGCTTCACGAAAGTTAAACTTGTGCTCAGCGGTGGAAATGACGAAGAACTAATGGAGAGTGAACCAGTCAAGGTCAAGGTAAGTTAGTGGACCATTTCCGAAATGCTCCACAGGTCATAGGAATGTATGGGAATGTGATACTGTTCTGTGCCAATGATAGAAATTATGAAATCATAATATGGCCACAGTCTTATAATAGAGAATTGTTGGTGCTGTACAGTATCACAAGAAAATGTGTAATATATGTTAGTGTAGTGAAAGCTACTAGGGAGGTGTTATTACGGTGTTTTCTTTTTGGTCTGTTATTTGATTTTATGCTGATGTACTATATGTATGACATAATGACAAACATATGTTAGTAAAAAGCATTGAAATTTAAGCTTTCCAAAAAGAAGAACCATGATTTGAAAAAATGTTATATTGTAGTGCAAAAATAATGTTTATAGTTTATGGATATCTGTGTTTCTTTTTTAAACTGATCTTGGAATGCTGTTGGCTTTCAATCTTAGAATTCAGAAATAATGAAAATGATAATGTTGATTCTGAAATGGAAGAAGCTTTTTAGAATTTTCTGTTGTGTCTTAGGAGCAATTACAAGTTAGATGATGTTAATACTCTGATCTACAAATAGTAGTTCGATTAGATAATACTGTCCAGTATTCATTTTCTGTACATAAACTATCTATTCTTACTAGTTTGCTTTACTAAGAATATACAAAAATGAACATTTATGAGAACATTTATTTTGTCTTAGAAAATTTTAATAAACAAAGGTGTTCAGTATGTGAACATTTAATTGTAAATATTTACAAGCTGACTTGTTTATTGAATGTTTAGAGAGATTAAAGATAACAGTGTTTTTATATATTTTATGAGGGTTGATGGTTTTTTAATTGATCTACAATTACTCAACAAAAAATTTAACGGTATTGTTTCTCAGAGTGTACACTTGATAATTGCTTACACCCTTCAGACTAGTTGCTTTAATATCTGTGAATGAGGGTACAGTTGTTAAGTCAAGTATATCTTAGTTTAACCAGACCACTGAGCTGATTAACAACTCTCCTAGGGCTGGCCGGAAGGATTAGATTTATTTTATGTGACTAAGAACCAACTGGTTACCTAGCAATGGGACCTACAGCTTATTGTGGAATCTGAACCACGTTATGACGAGAAATGAATTTCTATCACCAGAAATAAATTCCTCTAATTCTTCATACTCTTCATGCTACAGTTGTTAAATTATGAGAAAAATCTTGAGGGAATAGGTATGGCATTGAGCCATAACTTGTTCTGCAGGACCTACTGAGTTTTAACAGAACACCCACATATCAGGATGCCCAAGCCATTCATTTTCTTAAACAAGTAAAAGACTTTTTTAAAGGTCATCAAGAATTATGTAGTTTCCAAGCCTTTTCATGCAGCAGTTAATTTGTTATTGGGTAGTTTTAATTAAACAGAATGTACTTGAAGTTCTGATTACAGTTCTGTATTCTCTTTAGTCTCTAAATACACTTATTGAACATAGTCTCTAAATACACTTACTGAACATAGTCTCTAAATACACTTACTGAACATAGTCTCTAAATACACTTACTGAACATAGTCTCCAAATACACTTACTGAACATGGTGTCTCTAAATACACTTACTGAACATAGTCTCTAAGTACACTTACTGAACGTGTAAATGCGATGACTGGCTCTTGTGCTTGTCTTGCATAGTTGTAAATATGATCGGTTCATCTCTAATATGTTATGTTACATTCCCCTTTAGGTACAGCGAGGTCACAGAGTTCTGGACAAAATTTTCATCCATGTCGTCATTGCAATGGTTATTGTGGCCTACATCAACATGGGGTGTGCGATTGACCTCCAAGTTATCAAAAAGACTCTTCGTAAGCCTGTGGCTCCCCTCATTGGCCTTATGTCGCAATACCTCTTTATGCCATTGGTAAGAAAAATAAGTTTGTATATTTCCTTGTCACCTGACACTCTTTATTGATCACTTTATTTTGGTTTGCTGTGGATACTATGACAATTGGAAAATGCTGAATTTATGCCAAGTTATGAAACCTTTGTTGATGTTACCAAGCATCCTTGTTTTTTTTTTTTTTTTTTAAGTGTTGGTCATTATCTTCAGTTTTGGCTTCAGTTCATTGTACATAAGGTGTAGACTCTATACATTTTATATTTAGCGATATGGAATCTTGATTGAATACTGGCCAATATTTGGTTTTGTTTGGGAGTAAAAGGATTAATCATCTTTATTAGACTTATTTTTTATTATGCTGGCAAACCCGTATAGAAATGGGAATAAGCTTAGAAGATTAGATGTTTGTTATGTACTCTTACAAATATTAGAGGGCTTAATACTTTCTGTAAGTATTAAATAAGTAATATGATCGAAAGAAAGGTAACCAAGGAAAGTGCTTGAAATTGTAATAAAGAACACTTATGTAAGAAAGACTTTAATCATTATTAACACCAGTCAAAGTGTGTAATGAACCTATCATCCATTTCATTTTTGGGTGGTAGTTATGAGAAGTTAAACTTTGAGTTTTAAATAAGTTTCACATCCAAAGATGGAATTGCTCCTTAGTTTGGTTATCTGACATGCAAGTTGTGCTTTTAATTAACAACTATCATTGATAATGTATTTTATTTTGTGTGTCTTTTCAGCAGTTGGCTGCTTTTGTATCAATAGTATTTGCAATGGCATTGAAAAATTTACTTTTACAACTAATGAGTTGTAGGCTTAATAATTTTTGTGTTTTGTGCCCTGAATAATTTTTTGAAGCTTGTCAAGATTGTTTTAATTTTGAATTTAAAATTTGGTTGCTTCTAGCTGTGGTCTCTATACCACAACTTGTATATTTCCTTTGTAGAAGACAAATTGATGTATCAGGTGCATGCGTACCAAGTTAAAGCATTATATTTATTTTATTACAGGTTTCATATGCAATTGGCTTTGGCCTGTTTTATGATACTCCAGAAATGTGGTTGGGACTTTTCCTGACTGGGTGCTCTCCTGGTGGTGGTGGATCCAACATGTGGACCTACATATTAGGTGGTTCCCTTGACCTCTCTGTCACCATGACGTTCATATCAACAGTTGGAGCCTTTGTAGCATTGCCACTCTGGGTCTACGGCTTAGCTCGCACCATTATCAAAGGTGAATTTACTGTGCAGTATACTGTAGTAGTTTAAATTGTGATTGTACTTGTAATGTGTTCACTGACTCATTAAAAACATTTTGGTTGTGTGCAGACATGTTTCATGAAGATTTAGTTTAAGTCTGCTAAATAAAAAAAAGAATATCTTGAGGAATCTCATTTATATTTTTTTATTTAATTTCTCAGATGGGTATTACTCAAAGCTACCTTACAAAAATATTGCCATGCTTGTTGTTGGCCTTGTACTCCCTCTCTCAATCGGTCTGCTCATCAAACGATATTCTCCACGGGTGGCCGTTGTGCTGAAGCGTTGCCTGAAACCACTGTCGGTTATTTTCATTGTCTTTATCATGACATTTGGTGTATATGCCAACTTCTACATTTTTTCATTCTTCGATTGGAAGGTAAGAAAATGCAAGATTGACTGAAGTTCAGTGAAAGTTGAGAATTTTCAATAAATGTGTTGGTTATCCACTTTTACTGTGGTATAAAGAGCAGTTACTGTGTTTCATATTTTAAGATTATTTGTTAGTTTGGTAATTTACAAAATTTTATATTACCTTTTAACACAGCTGCAGCAATTATATTATAATGTTCTTGATACTGTATTGTAGGTGGCTTTGGCTGGTCTCTTGTTACCATGGCTTGGCTTCATCTTTGGTGCTGTTGCTGCAGTAGTTTGTCGTCGTAGTTGGGAGGAAATCATTGCTATTAGTATTGAGACAGGCGTTCAGAACACAGGATTATCAATTGGTGTTCTCAAGGTAAGGTTGAATTATTATTATTATTATTATTATTAATATTAATATTATTATTAAGAACGAGGTAGACCCTCTCTTAAAAATGTCGTGTTGAATAGGATGGCTGCATCATTAAAGTTGATTTTATATAGAGTCTTCATAATTTTCCGTATAATTCTTTTGTCCTACATTATTATTGGGCAATAATTGTCCAGTGTTCTTACTTTGGTAGAGAGAAATACATCAGTGGAGTATGTACACAGCAGTTTTTGTTATCTATACAACCAAGAAGGCAGTGAAACTGGGATAAACCTGTAGAATTCAACAGCTGGTTTTCAGCAGATGGACTCCAGAGTTGTAGTTCAAGTATTCATTTCGGTGTTTCTTGTGAGCATTGTAACAATGAGCTTGACGATCAATCTCAAAATGGACAAGACAATTCTGGTCAGCACTGTGGGCAGGAGAAGAGCTGAATTCTCATTGGTCATCAGGGACTTACAGTAATGTGCCCAAGTGAAGCCCTGTGCCCAAGTGAAGCCTTTTCGGTTGCACCTTTACCCCTGTAATTGGGGCGACGGGGAGGAGTGAATGGTATTGGGAAGATCACTGCCAGTGATGGAGGCTCCTGATTGGTTCACTTGCCAGGGATGCTGGCAGGTTTTGCCTTCATGCTGACATTGGGAAGAAGCGTCTCTTGCGTGGTATTTAGACTTGGCTTCTCTCTTCCAAAGTGTAGGGCTTTGAGGACGTATAGCAGTGGTGGTCAGTTGTATGATCAAGAGGAGCCCAGTCCAGATACCATGCAGTAGACTGTCTTCCTCCTGACTTTGGTATGAAGGCCACAGCCTGCCAACACCCCTAGCAAGTGAACCAACTGGAGCCTCCATCCACTGGCAGTAATACTCCCAATACCACCCCCTTCTCCAATGCTTGCACAGGGGAAAGGGTGCAGCCATTGTTGGTTGGAAGAAGGCTTTGCTCAGGCATAATACCCCCTAACGATCAGTGAGAATTCAGCGCTGCTCCTGTCCACAATGCTGCCCCCCTATATATACCACCACCCACACCCCTTGTCTCTAGAATCACCTCACCTGTTTTGAGAATGACTGCTGGGCTGGTCAGAACATCAGCGACCAAGGAAGCACCAAAAGGAATACTTGAACTATGGCTCAACACAAAATTTGAATGATGCAGCCATCCTGTTTAATAGGACATATTATTATTATTATTATTATTATTATTATTATTATTATTATTATTATTATTATTATTATTATTATTATTATTATTATTATTATTATTATTATTATTATCCAGACTTCTGAAGTTAAAGTCTCAACTCTCAGAGTGCTCTATATGAAAAGACAGTCTATTCACTGTATTTAAGACTTGATTTTAAAAGATGCCATGTTTTTGTTGTGAAGAAAATACAGTACTGTATGCTGTTTATATTGATCATGTAGGTCAGGTAGCCATTAAAACTGGAAGACTTCAAAGCCCTTTCATTGGTTTTATTTTGGTGTAATTTTTCCTAGGCTTGAGTGGTGTGTGTGTGTTATGATGGTGAGAACAGGTAGAAACTATCTATATACAAATATATATTTTTTATTACAGCTGGCATTGCAGAAGTTTGCTCCACTAGGCGACATCACTATGGTGATTCCAGTTGCTGTTGCAACCATGACCCCAATACCACTCACAATCGCATACATCTTTAATCGAATCAAAAAGTGCCGTCAGAAGCCTTCAAATTATGAAATTGACTGCTCAGAGTACGAGGACGATGATGAGAAGGGAAGTGTGCAGATGTCTCCCTCGGACTCAACTACACCTTTACACAAAGACGCTAATGATAACTGTAAAGCTGCAATTGCCTAAATACTCAAATTTCCTTTTCCTGCATTGATATTCAGTACCATGTTAGACTGTGACAAAATTGTTAAACTCTGAAGAATACCTGAAACTCATGATGGCCATTCATGAGGCGAGTGCGGTTGAGACTGAAGTTTTATAACTCAATGTCATATTACTTACATGTTTATGCAATCAAGAAACTTGTTAGGAATAGTCTGGAGTTTCAAATCAAAATGGAAAAGCACGGTTTTTATAACCAGAAAGTAAGCAACTAAACTTTTTCCTGTGAATAAAAAACCAGAAAGTAAGCAACTAATCAACTTTTTCCTGTGAATAAAGTACAAACCAGTTGTGCTGTTAAATAATGTCAGGTATATTTTTCACTCAGTTTCTTTTATATATTAACAGCATATTTTTATAGAATTATAGATAGAAATACACCTGAAGACAGATTTGAAGATACTACAGCAAATTGTAGCTGTTTATTTTCAGATTTCATAGAAAATAATTGAAGTTTAGGTTGTTTTCTGTCAAGTTGATGCAGTTGGTTGTCCATGCATAATAGTTTAGGAATAACTTTTACAGTATGAAATGGTACTCAATATTTCCATGCTGAATTTGCAGCATCATGCATAATTTTCACAAAAGAATATACTGTAAATGACTGATCTTATATATGTAAATGACAGTTATATATGGAAAATGTAAAGTTATCACAGATACCCAAGACATGGAAACTTAAATTGTTTCTCATTTTTGGTATTGTTTTTATCACAGATATTCTGTAAAAGTATGTTATTGCAAGGTAAGATATTTAAAACATTTGTCAGATGCTGTACAATTATATAGTAATTACGTGGAATAAATATTTGCAGTGCTCACATACTTTCAAGTAGCTGACATTTTTTGGTGGTGCTCAAAGTCTAAGTTTTAATCCTGTTGTTATTGATCTCAGTTCTTGTCCTTTCTTTTGTATGTAGAAATAAAATTTTGTGAAAAGCTTGAATTATCAGAATAATTCTTATCTGAAAAATGTCAAAGTACAATTCTGAATGTTATTTTCTCACAATTTTAGAATCTCATGTATTTTGGGAGACAGCTCTGATGGAAACTATGTACAGTAGAGCTAAATACAGTGTTTATTCAATATGTTATTTATATAAAATTGTGGATAAGGAGGGGGGCACTCTATTAATGCTGAGACATATTCAGAGCTATGTTTAAAAGTGTTTTTATGAATTAATGGCTAACATTACATTTGTACAGCTATGGTTAAGTTTGGTAGGTCTTGGATGACTGTGATACAAGTGTACTGTATTTGAGATTGTCAGAAATGATGCCATTGTTACAGAGTTCCTCACTCTCAGACAAGATTATTTTTACAAAAGAAATTCAATAATAAATGGTAAGGAACATAATTTCCTTTTTGCCTTTCAATATCTGTTCTTAACTCCCTTCAACATCTGTTGTTAACTTCTGTAGTAAAATTCTAGTTTAACTACCTCATGATAATAATTATAATAAAGATGGGTGAGCACAGAATACATGATGCTAAAGATTCTATGAAGTGACCTTTAGGCTGCATTTGTATTGCTGTTTATCTTTACTTTTCTTTCATTCCTTGGTCTCTTACCATCCATTTATATGAGTTCAGGTTTAAATTGCTCCAGTTTTCAGTTCAAGGAAACTCCTACGTGCAAACCCTAACAGTCTTGCGATGTAACTCAGTAGTGGTGTTACTCTCAATCTCTCAGTTTCTTCAGCACCCCAGGAGATGTATAGGTCCTTGATGAAATGATGCTACAAATGTCTTATGTATTAAGGCCATACCTAGCATGAGGTTTCTCAGTCATAAGAATGTTTTATCCAGGAAGTGTTGCCATCACTCCATCTGTGTGCTTGAGAAGTACAGCAACTGATTACTCTTAAAGAGTTCATCCTCTTATTGTATATTTGTCATCTTGCTACCAGAGGCTCTAGCTGATTGCACCTTCCACAGATGGTCAAGGGAGTTTCGGCATCTTGGTGCCTAACCTTCTAAATAGTTCAGCAGTTTTTCCAGACTGACAAATGAAGTGATAGATCTAGAAAATAAAACATTTGCCCTTATGACAAAGAGCTTAAAGAATAAACCTTAAGGGGACAGAGCATACTAGAAGCCAAGCTTTTACCCTCTTCATAACCTGTCGTGTACTTTATTTACGCAAGATTTTCAACTAAGGACACCTGAAAGAACAGATCTAGAGAATTTAATATTTGTCCACACAAAAGATTCCCATTTGATATGCCTATTAAACTTACAGCATTCCAAATCACAGTTGGATATAAAAGGAAAATATTTGGAATGCATTCATTGATATGAATCTAGGAAATAGTTTACAGAGTATGGTAGAGGAAAACAAAAAGTTTAAGAAGTGAAACATGATGATTTAACTTATCTGTCGTAATGAAGATGCAATTGACTGATTTTATCATAGTGAGAAGTCCTCAAAGGAAATGGTATGCCCAGGTTGGAAAATAAATAGGTGCTCAGGAATCATGAAAAGGGCACTGGACCAGTCAGTTGGCAGAGAATTACTAGATACAGAAGAAGTCGGGATGTCAACTAATAGAAAGGTGTTGGAGAAGATTTTGAAAAGATGGAGAATAGATGCAAAGTGCCCAAGTTAGAAAGTAGAGGAAACATGCAAGACCTCTAAGCTTGTAAAGTAAAATGTAATGTAGAAACATCAATGATAATGATTATTTTGTCGAGTTAAACGAGATGTAGCAGAAAGTAGTGAATCAAGTCATGGGTTGTTTCCCAAAGATTTTGTACTTAGGGTTCATCATTGATCCAGCAGTTTGAATGGGATAATGCCTGCTGCAAGGAGACTACCTCTTTTTATGAGTTAAGTGACTTTGTTTATCTAAGAGATTATTTTAAGAGCTTGTAAAGAAACTCAAGTGGATGAAAATTTGTAACAATTTACAGTTTATTCACTATTTTTCACATGGGGATAGCTATAACGAAGGAACTGGCGAGCCAAAAACGATAAACAGGAGGACATTGTATATTGTTCACCAATAACCAGCCCCAAGGAATGAAAAAAATGATCCCACAAGCAAATACTCCTGCAAAAAATTTCTTGATGTTATTAAGGCAATTACATTGTCTTAATATCATCAGTTATGTATATTTTATCTTTATCAATTGTCCATGGAATTTCTTGATTGAGTTATAAAACTAGAATGAGTTGTAGAGTGATTTACATCCAAATCTCTTCAGAATCTTGTATTACTCATCTAACTATTGCAACATATATGCATTAATCTTTTCTGTGATATTGTTAGGCATTATTGTAAGTACACAACGCTGGTCATAAACAAGATGGTAGACGTGCATGCGTAATATTTGCTTCTTGCATTTTTCGATGTAGGAAAAACTGGGTTCAGCTTTGCTGAAGATAAGGGAAAGTGCCCTCTTATCTTTGAATCCATTATACCCTATCACGTGTCATAGCGTTTTTATTGTGACACAATACCCGGCTACAAGACCAGGCTAGAAAAATATTTCTTTGATACTAGCCTAGTCATCATGGAGCACGACTGGTAACCTTGAGGAGAACAGGTTTTTCCTATGTCAAAACCTGTTTTAGTTACAAATTTCAATACATTTGAATGTATTGCTCTCTTGTCAAAAGTAAAAACTGATCTAGTTAAAACATTTGTGGTCTTTTTTTAAGAATCAACAGCAAATTTAAGTTTCATTCCTAATCCAGAAGGACACCAGAAAGAAAAAAATGGAAATGATTACTGATTCGTTCATAGCGTTAATTGCTGGAATGAACATCCCGTGCAAAAAATCTTCCAAAATATAGGCTGCATGTATTATTAATTTTACAGAGAAGGTTTATTTATATATACACACTAATATATATATATATATATATATATATATATATATATATATATATATATATATATATATATATATATATATATATATATATATATATGTGTGTGTGTGTGTGTGTGTGTGTGTGTGTGTGTGTGTGTGTGTGTATTCACTTGGTAAGTGAACATGACAGAAATTAAGTAAAGCATTTGACTGAGAATTTCCAGCGACTCATTAGTCACCTTTCATTACCTCATTAATAGTATCGTTTTTCCGCCGCGCGCGCTCGCGCTCGCGGAAAAAAGATGCTCTTAATGAGGTTATGAGGTAATGAAAGGTGAGTAATAAGTTCCTTGGAATTCTCAATCGAATTCTTTATTTAATTTCTCTCACATTCACTTACTAAGTAACCATACTCGTTCTGTATTGCCTCTATTGATTCACCGTTCACGAGAGCATTTGTGCGCCATGATAATCGAAAGAAAACAGTGATGTTTCTTGGAAGGTCATGTGAACCACATTACTAAGAAGTGTCCGAAATGTGGAATCGTGTCCCAGCCACGCCCATCAATTTAAGAAAATTAAACTCGAGCGACTTTTAATCGCAGGGAGACTGAATTCGAACATCTTTCTTATTCACTTACACGGAATGGTCTTGAAATTCTCAAGGTTTCCGAAAAATCAGTATTGTTTCGTATTCTAGTATTGGTTGCATAAGCACTTATCCTATGGGAATGGGCCAACCAAGTAATTTAGTCTTGCCACTTGCCAGCCGAAGCTCGCTCCTTAGCTTTGCGAAAGGTTTTACTTCACCAAAAAAAACATTAGCATAAAGAACGGTAAATAAACGTCTATTCAGTACATTGTTTAGCTTAATTAGCTGTAGACTGAACAGGAAAACGAGATTATTGTGTACAAGTGGCGAAAATAGAGGCTAACAAGTAAACATTATCAGCTGTTGAAGTAGACATCTGTGATCTATGTTTATCGCCGCGTATGTTAGGTAAAGTTTATATTCAGTTAATATTTACAGTAACAAGGCCACGTTGAAGCAGGTCGTGAGTATAATCATGTTTTAAGTTGGCAGCGTAAAGGTTACTTTTAAACCTACCCGGTACAGGAGGCAGGGTCACTAAGTATGAATGCCAAATGTATTTTTTCGTATGGTTTACGATACGATCTTGACATATGTGACAAATTCCCGTCAGAAGTGGATGGTTAATCCATTACGACACAGGCTTTCCCACTGAAGTCTGACAGTAATTTAATTTGGGGCCTTAAAGGGTTAAACCCTAGGTTTTGGGTGGTGGTGGGGCTATAGGTAAGTTATTGGTTTGGATCCAAACCTAACCCAAGACACTGGGTCTTATCTAACCACCACCCCTCCCAACAACATGAGTTAGGTTAAATGACACGCACTCATGAAATACAATCTAGGAATGCTTCTTAGGGTATTTTCTATCATAGGCTCCCATGTCCCATCGGATTAGGTGCCTGGCCTGTCCCCTAACCTTGCCTAACCCAACTAAGGTGAATAAATCATAGCAAAAGTGCAGACCAAGCATATTTGTTGTTACTTTTGTGCCCCTGTCCCCAGCCTAATATGATATGAATACAAAGGTTTTCTACTTTTGCACCTGTTAGTCTTTTTGTTAGAATGACAACCTTTTCCAAAGCAATGAATGACAACTTGTCAGAATCCATTGAACTACGATGTAGAACCATAATTTACAAATGTCAACAAATATTTTCGAAATTAAGGGTATTACAATGATATTTCAATTCATAACCAGACACTGAAACATTATGATTAATTAAGTGGCTGTGTAGTGTTTTATGCATTTATAATCATCATTTGGATGCAAACCACTGGATTTTTGTAAACTCTCCCCCCTCCCCCCCAACTGTATATCCAACAATTATAGGGATCACTGTGGGAAACTTGAGTTTTCAGCTTGGTGAAGCAGAAACAAGTGCAGTGCTGTCGCAAAGGTTGGAATCGCAAAATCACAGGACAGTTGATTGAGAGAATATATATTTTAGGCATCTGGCCAATGACTAACAATGACAGTCACCGGGATGGATCGTAATCTATCCTTTGTCAACCTAACTTAACATAGGGTGGCAAGTCCTTGTCCTACCCAGATTGTGGGATGGCTTTGGTATCTGGATCCTTCTAACCTGACCCAGAGCACTATAAAAGTCTGAGTAAAATAAAGAGATGTATACTGTACTAACTTAGTCTAGTCTTATGTATGGCACCAAGTCATTATCTGGTAGGGAACTGGTTGGGGGAGGGGGGAAAAAATTTAAGTATACCCTAGTTTTACCAGACCACTGAGCTGATTAACAGCTCTCCTAGGGCTGGCCCAAAGGATTAGACTTATTTAACGTGGCTAAGAACCAGTTGGTTACTTAGCTACGGGACCTACAAAAAAAAAGTTAAGTATACCTTAGTTTTACCAGACCACTGAGCTGATTAACAGCTCTCCTAGGGCTGGCCCGAAGGATTAGACTTGTTTAACGTGGCTAAGAACCAATTGGTTACTTAGCAATGGGACCTACAGCTTATTGTGGAATCTGAAGCACATTATAGCGAAAAATTAATTTCTATCACCTGAAATACATTCCTCTAACTCTTCATCAGCCGGCCGGGGAATTGAACTCCGGCCCATCAAGTGACAGTCTGCAGCTCTATCGACTCACCCAACGAAGAGCTGAAGGGGCCTATAGCTTATTGTGGAATCTGAACCACATTATAGCGAGAAATGAATTTCCATTACCAGAAATAAATTCCTCTAACTCTTCATTAGCCGGCTGGAGAGTCGAACTCAGCCGGGGGGGGGGGGACAGCCCTCCTCTGGAATACCCTCCCCCCTTTCCTAACCTGGCCGAAAGCACCGTAAATCATGAGAGTGATGTACTTACGTTCATTTCATCCTAACCTTCCACAGCAAGTCTTAGCTGTGAAGGGGGCACTTTCAGTCACAGCCCTTTAGCATTGCCAATAGTATTTTCTTTAATTTTTTCCTCATGTTCAACTTTCAGTCTCTATAATTAACTTTCAGCCCAGGTTTACCCTGTGAATGAAAGGCATTAATCAGGAGAAAGATTTTCCTTACTTTCAGGTGGATTAAAAGGCATTTTACATCTAGATTCTTACACAAGATCTCATCAACATTCTTACACAAGATGGCCATAGTTTAACTAAAAAAACTTTTGTGAAAAGTGGCCAAAGTCTGAAAAGATCTTGGTGCTTTAGGATAAGAATTTATGAAGTTTTGAATAGTTGAGAAAGCTGTGCAAGTATTGCATAACAAAAACAAAAAGCTCATAAGAAAGCTGTGGAAATATTACATAACAAAAACAAAAAGCTCATGAATAACATGTATGCTTTAGGTGCCAGTCACCTCCTAGTTGTGACAGATGCCCAAAATCTTATGGAAAAAACAGTTTCAAAATAATAACATTGCAAGCCTTCATATTTTTTACTAATAAATGCATAACTTCATATTCACTTCCTCACTATATTCCCTATGAAAAAATGGCAAAATTATCATCATTTGACCATTTAAGATGACAGATTTGGTGCTGACTAGGCAAGTACATGTATTACGCAGTCAAGATTTGTAGACTATAATTTTTTTTAATGTGTAGTTGTTTTCAGAACCACAACACCAAACACTGTAAAACTATCCCTTTCAGAGTTGTGAAAACATTCAAAACCATAATTAAAAGCATAGCATAGGCTGTTCCACCTTCAAAATCTTTTGTCCTCTAAGAGGGCCAAGTGTTTTCAGAGTCTGCCCACATCCAAGTTTTTCATGAATGCACAATAATATTCATACTCAGGACAGTTCATGGAGTCTAAACACCCTAGAGTTAGAACATTGCAATATTTATTAAAAAAAACCAGTAATGCAATTTAGAACAGCCTCTACATGCAGACCAAGATTGCAAACTTATGGCTGATGCTGAAAGCCTGGTTTAACTTCTGGAAACTTTCCAGTGCTGGTGTCACCATAAGCATATGTAAATAACCTCTGATGCCATAGCACACTGTTGGATAACAACAATCCAAAATATGGTTATAGACAAGAGTCTGGAGCATGAATCATTACTAAACCAACCATAATTGCAAACTAGGTTAGTTAACATTTACAACGTTTTGCTTTATAAGAGAAAAATCTTAAAATTTGCTAAATTAGACATCGCTTATACTACAGGTATTTTTGCTGTACTGTATCTTTTTATAGGTTGAAAAGTAACTTGCACCACTGATTTTCAACTAAAACCCATAGTTTTTCGGTTGGGAAAATGCAAGAATCCTTCAAAATACATGACAAACCATGCTTCAACAAGTATTTCCTACATCCTAACTTTAACCTTCCTTAATCTTAATTAACCTGGAATGATGTGATCCACCTGCCAAGGGCAGTGCTTTCAGGACTGCCCTCCACCCTCACCAATTTCAGTATTGATCAGAATCTTCAATTACAACAAGAAAACCACACTTACAGTGATCGTAAATTAACCTAACTTCCAATAGCCCCAGGGAAGTTGGATATCTCGCTGTATTCCCAGGTCGTACTGAAAAGTACAGGTGGTCCCCGGCTTACGAAGGGGGTTCCGCTCCTACACCACGTCATAAGCTGAAAATCGTTGTAAACCAGAAAAATCGTCAAAAATCCTAAGAAAACCTTACTTTTAATGCTCTGGGTGTATTGAAAGCGATGTAAACTGCATTTTTATTGAGTTTTTCGTCAAAAAAACTCAAAATTTTAATTATTCTGCCAATTTGGAGCCATATTTCTTCCGTCGGATTGGTGTACGATGCTTCGTAACCCTGGAACATGCGTTGTAAACCAGGAAATAATTTCTGATGAATATATTTGAAAAGTGTTGTAACCTTGGAACGTCGTAAGCCGGACCCGTTGTAACCTGGGGACTGCCTGTATTAGGTTAAAGTTTATGATGCAGATATGGAGGGGTAATTTGGGCTTGATCATCGGAGGTAGAAAATCTCGATTACAAAGAAAATAAGATCCTTTACATTGAATGACATTCATTTGGTAATTTAGTTTCTCATATTTAATTTTCTCTCAAAATGTACAGTATGGATGATAAAATATTCTTTGAAATCATAGAAAACAAATAATGATGGTAATAAAAATTCAATTGGATAAAATTGCAGATAATTGTGAAATGAAAATGTAATGTAATTAAAGTAATCCCAGGACGTGTTTTATCTCTGTTGACAAGAAGGGACTTTGAATTTTGGAATTTTCTTATTTTATCAACATAAGAAAATGAGTTCTTTATAAGTAAACTTGTATATAAAGTATTAACATTATTTAAATTTTTGGCACTGTATTTTTCAGAGCGGCACATCTAAGTACATTTCAGAATCATGGCTGGCTCTGCCTTGATGCCAACATCTTTAGTTGAGATTACAGTTTCTTGTAGGTGAGTACAGTAGCCTATTTATTTATAAGCTTACTAGAAAAGGTTTATGAATGAAAATAATGTGTCAAACAGTATTTGAAAGATTTATGAAGAAAAATATATTATTGTTATTATTGTTGTTATTACTGAATATTGTTTGGATGTTTTAGAAGCAGGTATCACACTTCTCCAGTGAAGTTTTGATGAAAGTTCCTCTGGGTTGCTTAGGGTGCCAATTTTTTTCCACCAGTTATGATCTGATCCCTCATTTGTGTCTACATTACTATTTGTTCATGAAACTTACCTGTCAGATATATATACAGCTGTATTTCTCCGAAATCCGACAGAATTTCAAAACTTGCGGCACACGCAGTGTGGCCAGGTGGTTAGTACTCATTCCCGTCGCTGGGTGGCGGAATCGAACCATTCCCATTTTCTATTCAGATTTTCTCTGTCGCCGGTACTGTTAACATCTGTTTACAGTACCTCCGCCTCTGGATTTCGTTAACTTGCATAGTTTTCCACTTGAGTATTCTATTGACTTTTGGTTTTTTGACTTTGGCTTGTGGATTGGCATACGCTTTTTGTGGACTGTTTATGATTTTGCTTTTGACTGCTCTTGAATGATGTCTGGTACTAGTTCTGCTAGCTTTTGAGTATGTTGTGTGAGTGAGTGCAAGGTGAGGCTACCGGAAGGCTTTGGCAGACCCTCACTCGGTTTGCATGAGGTGTAGGGGGCATGTATGTTTGATCAATGATCGCTGCAAAGAGTGTGAGCCTTTGTCTGATGCGAGCTGGAAATTGTATGATTCCTATGTTCGTAAGTTAGAGCGTGACAGGATCAGGAGGTCTTCCTCCAGGAGTGTGTGTAAGAGTCAGGGTTCTATTTCTTCACCTGATAACCCCAATGTAGACATTGTTGTACCTGTCCCTGTGGTTTTGCCTTCGGGCCCTGAGGTTGTGTCTGCGTGGGGGTTTGGCCTGACGGAGATCATGAACACCATCCGTGCTCCAGAAAACAAAGTGTCTTCGCTTCAAAGTGCTGTGCAGTGTAGTGTTCCCCTAGTGTCGTGGTGGGGGCGTCAGATCGGCCCCATAATGCTTCTAGGCCTGGACCTCTGTCAGACTCCCAGGACTCAGGGAGAAGGCATGTCGAAAGCCGTAAGAGGGTTACGGGGCTTCCCACCGATCTGACGTCCCTTCGGCAGTTCCTGTTGTCACTTCCCAGGCTGCCAAGGATCGTGCTCGCTCGTATCATAAGGACTGCTTTTTCGTCCCTCCGAGGCGTCCTCCTCGTAGGGGTTGGAATTCTCGCAAGGACTCTCGCCCACTGAAGAGGAGCTTTAGAGATGACGCTTCACGCCAGTTTTTTCTCCGTCTGTGCGGGATTTTGAAGCTTTCCCGCCACAGAAGAGGACCCGTGACGTCGTCAGAGGAGGACGTTTGCGAGCGCCCCAGTCGCTCTAAGGAGAGAGCTGTTCTTGCTCCTGTGAGGAAGAAGAAGGCGCCCCTCGCCCCTCTTCTTCCCGTAGGCTCTCCTCTCTCCTGGATATGAGACCTCTCCTTCCAAGAGTATCTTACGAGATATGCAGCGTCAGTTGGCCTCTCTTCTGGCCGAGAAGGAATCAGAACCGCGTCGTCGT
Source organism: Macrobrachium rosenbergii (assembly GCF_040412425.1). Taxonomy (NCBI): domain Eukaryota; kingdom Metazoa; phylum Arthropoda; class Malacostraca; order Decapoda; family Palaemonidae; genus Macrobrachium; species Macrobrachium rosenbergii. The sequence goes on along the minus strand of NC_089782.1, from coordinate 43,499,393 downwards.
AAGGACTTGAGGCTTCCCATTAAGAAGTCCAGGAAGTCCCCGTCTCCTGCTCCTTTTTCTTCGTCTCCATCTCCTGCTTCTTCGCCTTGTCGTCCTCACAGCTCACGAGTTCCTTTTCGTGACTCTCGTCATCATCACGACGCCTCGCAAGCAGCTATCCAGGACTCTTCATTAGCTGCTCGTCAGGACGCTTCTCTCGCTGCTGCACAGGACGTTCGGCAGGACGCTCAGCATGACGCTAGGTTGGGCTCCCGATCGGATGCTCTTCAGGACGCTCGCCAGGACGCTCGCCAGGACGCCTCTTTAGTCGCTCGCCGGGACGCTCCAGAGCATTCTGATCCTGCAGGGAAAAGTAGATCCCTCTTCCGTATCGGACCTCAAGGCCTTCGTTCCCCGAAAGCTGTTTGTGATTCTCGTGGTTCGCCCTTTCATGAAGGAGAAGTCTCTGGCGATTCTGAGCCTGCGGGTTTTGATCAACCTTCTGCTTCCTCGTCTTCCGACTACCAGGTGTTAACCGGCCTTCTTAAGGACTTATTCGGCGATAAGTTTAAACCCTCGGCTCCTCTCTCTCCTCCTTCGCAGCTTGCCTCTTCCAAAGCGAGGAGAACGCCGGGGTTTGTGAAGATGACTTCTTCACTGGCTACGAAGAAGGCCTTCAAGAAGGTTAACGCCTGGATGGAGGAACGGAAGACGCAAGGCAAGACTTCTTTTGCCCTTCCTCCTTCTAAGCTTTGCGGTAAGGCGGGCATGTGGTATGAGACAGGTGAGGACGTCGGTTCTCGAGTTCCTTCTTCGTCTCAAGGAGACTTCGCCAGCCTTGTCGACGCTTCCAGGAGGTCCCTGCTGTCGACTGCTAAGGTTTCGTGGACTATGTCCGAGACCGACCATCATCTGAAGGGACTCTTCCGTTCTATGGAAGTTTTCAACTTCTTAGACTGGTGCTTGGGTGCTTTAGATCTCAAGCTTAGAAGCCCCGACTCGATCAGCCTGGGGGAGCTATCCAGTGTTTTGAATTGCATGGATAAGGCCGTCAGGGATGGCTCTGAGGAACTGGCCTCCCATTTTTGTACAGGTCTTTTGAAGAAGAGGGCCTTGTACTGCAATTTCACCTCCAAGTCAGTTTCGCCGTCACAAAGGGCTGAATTATTGTTTGCCCCTTTGTCGAGCCATCTCTTCCCCCAGCCTTTAATCAAGGATCTTGCTTCCAGTCTTAAGGAGAAGGCAACGCAGGACCTACTGGCCCATTCGTCTAGACGTCCTTCAGTCCCTTCTACGTCTTCGTCAGTTCTTTCCTCCAAGAAGAAACAGCCCTTTCGTGGAGGAGCTTCTTCCTCGAAATCGACTCCACGAGGGAGAGGTTTTTCCAGAGGAGCAGCCCCATCGAAGCCCAGGGGCAAAAGTGATCATCAACTCCTCCAGACACCTGTGGGAGCCAGGCTACTTTCATTTGCGGGGAGCCTGGAGAGCGAAAGGGGGCGGACTCTTGGTCCGTCGAAGTTCTAGAGAAAGGCTACAAGATCCCCTTTCGATTCGCCACCCCCATGCGTCACCCAAGGATCTGTCGCCCTCCTACCATTGGGAAAAACAACAGATCCTTTTAGATCTTTTGGAGCAGATGCTCGTAAAAAGAGCTGTGGAGCCAGTTCAGGATCTATCCTCTCCAGGGTTCTACAACCGACTGTTCTTAGTCCCGAAACAGTCGGGTGGGTGGAGACCTGTACTGGACGTAAGCAGACTGAACCTCTTCATTGTCAAAGAGAAGTTCAAGATGGAAACGTCACAGTCTGTTCTCGGAGCGCTAAGACCAGGAGATTGGATGGTCTCTCTGGACTTACAAGATGCTTACTTCCACGTTCCCATACATCCTCAGTCAAGACAGTACCTGAGGTTTGTACTGGGGGGAAGAGTCTTCCAATTCCGAGCTCTTTGCTTTGGTCTCAGCACAGCTCCCATGGTATTCACAGTGATCATGAGAAATGTGGCGAGGTGGCTTCACTTGGCGGGGATCGCGTTTTCGCTTTACCTAGATGATTGGCTCATTGAGCTTCTTCCCAAGCTCAGTGTCTGGAGGACCTAAATTCGACATTGGAGTTGACGAAGTCCCTGGGACTTCTAGTCAACAAAGAAAAGTCCCATCTGATCCCGACTCAGTCCATCGTCTATCTGGGGATTCAGATGGATTCAGTGGCTTTTCGAGCGTATCCATCCCTAGAACGTCAACAACATTGCTTGGAAAAAGTTTCGTCTCTCCTGGGAAGGAAACATGCTCGGTGAGGAATGGATGAGTTTGCTGGGGACCATTTCCTCGCTGGAGAAGTTTGTTTCCCTGGGAAGACTTCATCTCAGGCCGCTCCAGTTTTTCCTAGCGGAGAACTGGATGAACAAGGAGGACCTGGAAGAGACCTTGAAGATCTTTCCGTCTGTCAAGACTCACCTGAGGTGGTGGCTCCCCCTTGTTACTGGCAGGAGGCGTTTCCCTACGTCTTCAGAGCCCCGACCTAGTGTTGTTTTCCGGCGCGTCCAGGGAAGGATGGGGAGCAACACTAGAGGGGAAGAAGTGTCAGGCACCTGGAGGGGGAACAGGTGTCCTGGCACATCAATCTCAAAGAATTAGGAGCTATCCATCTAGCCCTCCAATTCTTCGAGGATCGTGTGTCAGGCCGAGTTGTTCAGGTGAATTCCGACAACACCACAGCCTTAGCTTACCTCAAGAAGCAGGGGGGTACTCGCTCCCGTTCCCTGTTCAACTTGGCAAAGGAGATCCTGCTTTGGACTCATGCTCGGGGGATCACGATTCTCACAAGGTTCATCGCGGGCGTAGAGAATATCCGTGCGGACCTTCTCAGTCGGCAGCATCAACTTCTGCCGACAGAATGGACCCTTCACGAGGAGGTGTGTCTGGATCTGTGGAAGTTATGGGGACGTCCCCTAGTAGACCTCTTTGCGACGTCCAGAACAAAGAGGCTTCCTCTTTATTGCTCCCCTGTCTTAGATCCGGGAGCCTTAGCAGTAGATGCCCTCCTCTGGGACTGGAAAGGCCTAGATCTTTACGCTTTTCCTCCCTTCAAGATCCTGGGAGAAGTGATCAGGAAATTCTCAGCGTCGGAAGGAACAAGGATGACTTTAATAGCCCCCTTTTGGCCAGCAGCGGATTGGTTCACAGAGGTCATGACCTTCCTTGTGGACTTCCCAAGGACACTCCCCCTGAGAGTAGATCTTCTCAGGCAGCCCCATTTCCTAAGATTCCACAAAAACCTCCCCGCTCTGAGTCTAACTGCATTCAGACTATCTCGAAGTTGGCAAGAGCGAGGGGGTTTTCGAGAGCAGTGGCAAAGGCTATCGCCAGTGCCAGACGACCCTCTTCTAATTCAGTCTATCAATCGAAGTGGGCCAATTTTAGGAGATGGTGCAAGAGCAGCGGATTTCTCGACCACGACCTCTGTGCCTCAAATAGCGGACTTCCTTCTACATCTCAGGGAGAAAGAAAAACTGGCAGTCTCTACCATTAAAGGCTATAAAAGTATGCTGTCGGCAGTCTTCCGACACAGGGGCCTTGACTTAGCCGACAACAAGGATCTCCACGATCTCTTGAGATCCTTTGAAACTGTTAAGGTTCCTAGGCCCATGACTCCTCCTTGGAACCTAGATGTGGTCCTAAAATTTCTTATGTCAAGTCCTTTTGAACCTATGTCTTCTGCTTCTCTCAAGAACGTGACTAGAAAGGCAATTTTCCTAACCTCTCTGGCGACGGCGAAGAGGGTTAGTGAAGTTCAGGCTATTAGCAAGCACATTGGCTTTAGGGTCCTAATGCTGTTTGCTCCCTAAGTCCATTTTTTTTTCTTGCCAAAATGAAAATCCTTCAAACCCGTGGCCCAAGACGTTTGAAATCAAAGGTTTGACGGAGATTCTTGGACAAGAATCAGAGAGAGTCTTGTGCCCTGTCAGGGCTCTCAAATTCTACTTAGCCAGGACGAAAGAAAGCCGAGGCCCGTCGGACAATCTGTGGTGTTCGGTTAGAAGACCTGACTTACCTATGTCCAAGAATGCTCTGTCATTCTTTTTAAGAAGTACCATCAAAGAGGCTCATTCTTCCTGCCAAGAAGAGGACATGAGGCTTCTTAAAGTGAAAGCTCACGAAGTGAGAGCCATCGCGACTTCGGTGGCTTTCCAGAAGAATATGTCTCTCTAACGATCTTCTGGGTACCACCTTCTGGCGGAGTAATTCAGTTTTTCGCTCGCATTACTTACGAGATGTGAAGTCAACTTTTGAAGACTGTTCTTCGCTGGGACCATACGTTTCCGCAGACACAATGTTGGGAGAAGAGGGCAATACTCATCCTATCCTTTAGGGGTTAGGTGGTATTTTTTTTTAATCTTGGTTTTTGTATTCTCGGTTGTTGGGTGGCCACCGATGTGGACGTCCCAATCTTTAGCCTATATTAGGTTCAATGGCTTAGTTAGGCTCGGTCAGGTGGTTGGTTGTTGCTCTTTTCCCTCTCAGTATGGTCATATGATCTAGTCCCATTGTGGTCTCGCCCCCGTGGACAGGTCATCTAGATCTCACCAGCTTTATAGGTCCCTACCTTGCTGGAGAATCTAGTAAAGCAGAAGCAGGCTTGGGTGACAGTAACCTCGAAGTCAGCTATGCTAACAGGTAAGGAACCAAGGCGTCAATCGCCTACATCTATTTGTTTCCTAAATCCTATTCTGTCTCTACCCACCTCCAATGGTGGGATTCAGCTATATATATATCTGACAGGTAAGTTTCATGAACAAAATGATATTTTAATGATAAAATAAAGTTTGTTCATACTTACCTGGCAGATATATATAATTATAGTGCCCACCCACCTCCCCTCAGGAGACAGTGGCACTAGAAAATCTGAATAGAAAATGGGAATGGTTCCTGATTCCGCCACCCAGCGCGGGAATGAGTACTAACCACCTGGCCCACTGCGTGTGCCGCAAGTTTTGAAATTCTGTCGGATTTCGGAGAAATACAGCTGTATATATATCTGCCAGGTAAGTATGAACAAACTTTATTTTATCATTAAAATATCATCTTTTTTGCTATGCCTTGTGTATAGTTCTTCAGGTTTTTGCAAGGATTTGCTAACATTTAGACCCCTACATAGTAAATTCTGCTTGTTGCTTTTGTCTCATTAATGTCTTGTACCCTTTTTCTATCTTTTGAAGAATTCCAGGTTGGGTTACTGCATTACTTTTTAACTTGGCTTTAGCATATAATTTGTTTTAAACTCAGATCCCATCAATTTACAAATGCAGCTCCAGAAATGTACCACAGAAACAGAGAAACCCACCCTGTAGACCAGGCACACGTGGGAACCACAGGACACCTTTTGTCAAGTCATTCCTCTATGTGTAAAGCTACTGAACACCAGTATTTGTAGTACTCCCAGAATTTGCATGTTACTTCGACTGGATACTTCGGCATTAGGGACGAGTAATTATCAATACTATTCTCACAATGCTAGAATAGTCAAGAAGCAGAGTTACTCAGCATCACAAAGGCCTTGTGAGTGTTCGATATATTCAAGGGGCTTTGCCAGCTCAGGTAATTTTTGGCCTTTCCATAAAGTCAGGCAAAGCTACAAATAAAAAATCTCACCAATCTGTAAAGGTCAGTAGATAGCGACCCCAGTTTGAGCAAGGATTGTAAGACAGTAAAGGCTAGTAATAAAATATTTTTACTGCAAAAATTATTCTAACATTAACCTGTCACTTTACACAAATTACTCTCATCCAGTCTCCACTCTTCTTGTTACAGATCTGAATAGCATAGGTAGTGTCTTGTTTCTAGGGTGTGCTATGGTTCTCGACATGTTCTGGTCAATGGGAGAGTCTTCATTTTTTGTTACTATGGTGTGTCTTTGAGCTGCTGGACCACAGGATGAGGCATTTGTAACTGTTTATTTATATTTAAAAAGTAATCATTGACTGAAAAAATTTCATATTGTACTTATGTACTGACACATAGGCCTTTTTAGGATCTTGTAGAGATGCAATCTGATGATGGGGTCTTGCTGGTTGAACCTTCTTTAAGTCTGGCTTATTAAATCATTGTTGTTTAAGCTTATCAGTATGGATTGACATACTTGTTCTTTTGACGTTTAGGCCAGTGTTTATGGTTTTGACGTCTCCTTTCACTGCTACTGGTTGGCTCATTGAGAAGGAGAGGACATGGTTACTTTTTTTTATTTTTCATTTCAGTTATGTATCTGCTTTATATCCTGTTAACAGTGTAAATCCTAAAAATTTTAAAGTAAGGAAGAGTAGACCACCACTTGGTTGATCTTGTCTGTAATTGCCAAGTTTGTAGCATGGCTGGGGACCTGTGGCATCCAAGCCAACAGAGGCATTGCATGCTTTAGAATGACATGGTGAAATTGTTAGCTGGAAGCGAGCTGTTTTATTTATCCCAGTCAGTTTGTTTGTCCTGACTGCTGCTGATACCCCACTGTAGTTGCATTAATTTTTAAATTGACTGTATTTTTCTTACTTATACATTGAAGTACATGTAAGTACTCTAAATGCAAAATGAAGTTGTGTAGAATAGGAAACATTGCAAATGGTTGAAATTAATTAATTTTTTTTTTATAGAAACCTGCTAGACACGGATGTATTTTCAAAATCAGATCCAGTATGTGTGCTTCTTCACCAACCATTTGGCACAACAGAGTGGATAGAACTGAAACGAACTGAATGCATTAAGAACTCTTTGAATCCTGATTTTGCTACTAAAATTCCTCTTACCTACCGCTTTGAAGAACAACAGCGCCTTAAATTCCAAGTGTTTGATATTGACTTTGATTCTCCTAATTTGGCAGATCATGATTTCATCGGAGACTTTGAATGCACGTTAGCACTTCTAGTGAGTTCACAAAAACTAGAAAAGCCTTTGGTAAATAAGGACTATAGTAATGCAGGTTCAATAATACTTACTACAGAAGAACTCAGTTCTTGTAAGGAGGAGTTATCCATACAGTTTGTTGCCAAGGGTCTGGAAAACCGCAGCTGGTTCAGCTCTCTTAATCCTTTTTTGGAGTTTTACAAGGCTAATGAGGACGGAACATTTACCCTTGTGCATCGTACAGAAAAAGTTGCCAACACCGAACATCCAGTTTGGAAAGAATTTAGTGTTAAGACACGCTCTTTTTGTAATGGAGACTACGACAGAAATATAAAGGTGAAGTGTATGAATTACAAGTCAGGTGGAGATCATAAGCTTATTGGTGTCTTTTATACCACAGTGAATAAACTGAAGCAAGGTCCTGATAGTGGTAACAACTATTCGGTTATAAACGAGGAAAAGAAGGTAAGCAGCAACATTCTTTAAAGACGATAAAATAAGACCCTTTTCTTGTGTGTTAGAAATACACTTAAATTCCTTAAGCTTTGCAAGGACGACTATACTGTCCACATCATCAGAGGAAAAGAAACTAAATCCTCAAAAAGCTTAGGGATTTCAAGTTTATTTCTAACAATATACCAAGATTTATACAAAAGGAAAGAGACTTATTGTATCCCCAGTTCTTAAAAATTGCCACTGCATGTCCTTAGTAACTGATATCATGCACAAATACAGAATTTTATGTTTTACTAAAGCCTTGACTGCTGTCTAAAGTGGTGATAAAGCTAGAATCAGGTTGTTTCCAATAGAACATGGGTTAACAACTGCCTGAGGTTGCTAGTTACAGCATTTGCTAACTTTCTGTGTAAATCCCTAGATACGCAATTCCCTAATACATGTGCGTTTATGAACTTCAGATATGAGAGTTGTGCTTTATTGTCTTCCTTTCCCCTCATTTTCACATTAGTTTTTCTTAATCATGCTCATATGCTTGTAGAGATCAAGTTCTTAACAGAAAACATATTTTATACAAAGTCCCTTTTTTGGTCCAATTGTCCCCAGACACATAAATTCTTATATCTTGTAAACAGAAGAGCTCAGAGCTGCCATTCACACATGCATGACTTTGACCCATTGTTACATAGTCACTATCCTCCTCTTTGTGTAGACATAATTTGAAACAATAAGTATGAGGGGATGGGGTTTGGTACTTTGCATATGTTTGATGGGTTTGTTTGAAAAAATGTGTTATATAATATATATAAACTTTGTTTCATCTCAAACCGATCCATCATATAGAGCCCAAATAAATCATGAAGGAAATTGAGAAGTTTATAGTCCTACACTTTTGCAAGGCTCACAACTAATGCCCCTGGTGAAGGATGATGAGTTGACTGACATATTTATTCACACTCTAGTATTTACAAAACTTATGCCCTGTGGTCAATACCAGATATTTTTAGATTTTTGCATTTCACATATGGTAATGTGAGAGATGAGAATTCACATACAGACTATGAAAAAATAAGGAACATTATGGAAGTAATACAGGAACACTTTAGAAGATACTTTTATCCCTTTCAAAAACCTGTGATTGACCGTCCATAACAGTTTTCATCTTAGGTTTTAAAGAAAGAAGCATATTTGTTATAAATATATGATAGTTTATTTTAAAAGGAATTATTGTGAAACAGAATAATGGGTAATGGGTATCATATATAGTAATTACAGGATGCTCAGATTATAGTTTATGTGAGTCCAGAATTTGTTATGGAAAACTTGTAGTGTATCTGCTTCTAGAGGAACTATTATTTACATAGCATTTTTCTAATATTTACAGAAGCGGAAGGGAGGTCGCTATAAAAATTCGGGGGAAGTGTTGGTAAATAAGGCATATGTTCGGCAAGTCTATTCCTTTCTTGACTATATCAAAGGGGGAATGGAATTTACAGCTTTCTTCGGTATTGACTTTACAGGTACATATTTTCCTTAATTATTTTTTTGACAGTGTTGGTATGGTAATGGCTATCATTGTAAGCTTGTGAAGAGAACTCTTTATTAATTTGTAGATATACTGTAAACAAGATATGTACTGTGTAGTTACAGTTGCCTGCAAAGCTGTGTGAAATTTACATTTGTGCATTTTCATTTTCAGCATCTAATGGAGATCCAAAGACTCCTCAGTCTCTTCATTATATCAACCCAGTGAATCCTAACCAGTATGTAAGTGCTATTCAGTCAGTAGGGAGTATCATTGAAGAATACGATTCTGACAAATACTTTCCTGTCCTTGGATTCGGTGCTAAAATGCCTCCTGACTACTCGGTGGTTTCTCATGAATTCTTTGTAAATGGCGATCCTTCAAATCCACACTGTCACAGAATTCAAGGTAAGATTTCATTTGAAAATTTCTTTTGTTTTCATTGAAATTTTTAAGGTCAGTAAATTTTAAGATGATATAAAAATAAAAGTTAAATCTATTTTTAAGCTATAAACTGTCTGGTAAATAGATTGAATTAGGTAAATGAAAAGTATCTGCTAATATGTAGAGGAAATATTTCGAAGCTGCCTTGTTCTTGAAGGGAAATGAATAAATGTGCCGTCATTCTTAATGTTATATAAGAAATGTCTAAAGAATTTATTTCCATGAGATAATGTAATAATATTACCTCCATTTTCTTTATTCTGAAGGCCTCTAGTTTTCCTTGGGTGAGTCAGGACTAAACAATATAGTATCCCCTTTTGTGAATTAGTCCCTAGTCAGTATTGTTGACCCCATTTCTATGCAGTGCCGATTTCTCCCTTATATCCTTCCCCCTGCCAGCATTTTTGAATCTCTCTAGCTCTCTGTGAAACAGTAATAAGTACTGTGTAATAATATCTGCCTTGTAGAAGGTTTGATATTTGCATTATGAGTAAATGTGTAAATTGTTTCAACTGCAGTCTCAGCTAGGCCTTTGTTGATGCCATTCCCTGCTAAGTTGTTTATGTACAGCTGTACTGTGTACTCTTAAGTTTATCATTAGTTTAAAATTAGTTTAAGCTTGATGTAGGTATTAAGTTTATTTGTATCCAATAAAAGGATTAAATTTTAAACTACATCACTCGTCTACACAAAAAGAAGAAACATTTTGCTGCACTACATAGGCAAGAATGACAGATGCTGTTGAATAAGTTCTTTTAGTATAGTCAAGGCTCAAGGATGCTTGTTTTTAGGGCAGAAACTTTACTGATTTTACATTTTTAAAAAGGCTAAAAAAAAAATACAGACCTTAAGAGTTTGGTAAAACATGGTATAACCAATAGAAATTGAATAAACATTCACCCATACAGGGAAATTGTTAATAATAATAATAATAATTGCTTCCTAAATTTCAGTCATCCAAACTCTCAGGAAATTTCTTCTTGCCTTAGAGGTGGTCTGTCTGCACGTGTTAAAATTTCTTTGGGTGTTGAATTTGGATATATGGTTGGTTAAAAAGAAACTGCATTCAGTGTTGAAGAAAATAGCTATACAAAAATTCCAAAACCAGATTTTGGCCATGCTTTATTCACTGGTGTATACTGTTCAGCATTTTCAGTTTTGTATTACATAATCTAAACTTGAAAGACAATACTTTGTGTCATGTCATTCATAGCGAAGTTGTAAACATCAAGAAAATTTTACCTGTGACTCCTAAAGAGGAACAGTATAATGTAAATGAGAGTACATTATAGTAAGTAATACAGTATTTAATTTTCTTAGAATTAGTCTTGATACATAAGAAAAAATATTTGGTATTCAGTGGTGGTCTTTGTTATGGTAAAAAATAAATCCCTATTCCTGGAGCTTCAGAGAATTCTTGCTGTCAGCCACCATCAGACTCACAAGAGGCAAAGGTGCACATGCTCATATGATAAATCTGATTATTTGCATTCAGTTCAATTCAATTAAAAGTGGATTATTACATGGTAACTAAGGAATCCTGCACCAGTCTCTTTCTTCTATCTTATTAACAATTGATTCTCATGTAACAAATAAGTTTCAATTTTTTGTTACAGGTCTTGGCCTTTTTTATCTGGATTATTACATGGTAACTAAGGAATCCTGCAATCATTGTCAACTCTTTTTCAGGCAATCATTGCCAATTCAGATGTATAAATCTGCAGTCAGGAGTATGAATTATTGATCATATTTCGTCATGTTTTCATTGTCAAATTTTCCCTTTAAGGGGTTTAGTGTTAAGAGAGCTCTCTCCATACTTACTGTGCATCTACAGGCTAAATGACCATGCCTAAGCCCTCATTTATGCCATTTCTTCATGATCTGGGCCTTGTCACCCATCAGTGTCATGCCACTGCCATATTTACCACTTCTCTCAGTGATTGCTCCATGCTTCTTCTCATCACATACCCAAACTATCTGTGCCTTTGAGAGCTCTTAGTTACTTGCCCCACAGCACAACATCTTTTGCCTGCTTCTTCATTTTTGATAATCTTTCCATCCCAGTTAACACATTAATCCCAATATTTAGTTGTCACACCATTTCAGAGTTTCCTCTTCTTTTGCTTCATCCATGCCATGTCTCCGTTGTATGGAGATGCTCAGGTCTCATAGAAATATCACAAATTTTTCTTCAGTTTTCTTATGTGATATTTATTAATTAGCAGGCCAGCAATTTCTTTCCACATTATTCAGGCTCTTGCTACACTCATATTTCAGCATCAGTTTAAACACAACTTAACAGTTTAGTATGTTAAGGTGAGAAGGATATTGTAACTCCTCCAAGGTTTGCCTGATGGTGCATCATAATTATCCTTCTCCATTGCATTGCTGTTAGCTCTTCTTATGTAATTACTGTATTGGTAATGACATAAAATGCAGAAGAATTGGTAAGTTGAAGACAGAAAGAAAAAAAAGTAATGGCACAGTACCGGATAGCACTAGTTATATCATGAGGAATAATGTTTGTAAAATGAGGCGTACCAACTAGATTTGTGAAAAATGGTGAACAATAAGTGTTGGTAGAAGAAAAACACTCACCACCCAACAAGGAAGAGTTAAGGGACAGAGCACTACTTGTGGGCAAAATACCAGTTACTGTACCTTAAAATGCACTGGAACAAATGAAAATATTTAATTTCACTTATTGCATATCAAAATCACTTTAGTTAAGTGCAAATCTTCAAGCACAAGAACAGGAAAATAAAATTATCTATACAACATTAGTGTGAAACCGGGGAAGGAAAAATTAAGGTTAAAATCTGCTGTGAGTGTCTGAGAAGAGATTTGGTAACAGCAATGTAGCTATGAGAAGTGAGGTTTTTACCTACGTGGAACCTGAGGTCTGAGTGCACTTATGTGTGGCTGCTTGCTAACCAGAAGACTTATCTATTTTTATTTGGGGATGGAGTGTTTTGAATTTATGAGGACTAGGAATTAGGCAAAAAAAAAAAAAATTATAGGCATACGGTAAACCCTCCGTATTCGTGGGGGATGTGTACCGCACCCTCCCCCCCCCGCGAATAGCTAAAATCCACGAATACTTAAAACCCCTTTAAAAACACTTAGAACTGCCTATTTTGATAGTTTAAACACAAGAAAACCTCTCTAAAAATGCTTATACCAGAGTATTTTAATAGTTTTATTACAAAAAATGCATTTAGTCATGAATTTGATATGAAAATACAGTAATTAGTGAAAATTTCTCAGTGAAAAATACTGCGAATGGGTGAATTTTTCGCGAATGATGGGTAGATACGTTCCACAGAGAAATCCATGAATGCGTGAGCCCACGAATCACGAGAACTCGAATACGGGGTTTTACTGTATGCAGTATAGTATAACAAACACTTACCTTGCACCGTTGTCCATCTACTGTAGTACCATCTGTTATATTCGATATTTAGTACTATTTCGTATACCCGTGTCTTGCCCACTTTACCTACGAGGTTGGTTTGTGGTGTACACTTCCTTTCCTTTATTCCTAATCATGATAATTTTGGATTTCTTTGATAATTTTTCAGTCCTATCTTCTTCCCACTTTTGTCTTAAAAGCAACTGTTAGACATCTTCATTGCATTCCACTATTAGCACAAAGTCATCTGCATACAGTAGCCCTTATGTGCCTTCTCCCTACATCTTTTGATTGTTCTGTGTATGTTATGAATAAAATGAAAGAATGTGGTACATAAAGTAACTCTGGCAAATTGAAAATTACTTTTTTTATGGTTATATTTTTATATTTTGCTAAAGAGCATAATTAGAATTCAGCATATGAAAAAATCCAGTATGTTGGACTACAGGACCTCATTATTTAATCACAGGTGTACTGTACTGATGTAATTAGGTTTGAAATCTGTTTTAGCTTAGTCGCATTAGCTCATTAAATTACTTACAGACTGGATGGACTTTATGTAGGGTGTTTATAATGTACTAAAACTACTGAAAAGTAAATGGTTATATTTAAATGCTACAACTTTGTGACACTACACCATCATCAAAAACAAAGTTAGTCTTGTATTCATCTCCCTCCTTCATCTATTATCCCATTGGTAATGCAATAGGAGACAGCTCCATCTATGAAGACCATACATTTGTATAACAAGGAAACTTAGAAGTGTACAGTATTAGTTTTTTATTGCATTCAGTAAGCAGCATCTCAAATGAAATTATATCCCTTTTATTTGATTAAACTCTGTTATTTACTGTTATCTTTGGCATGATTGCATCTCTAATTGTGTCCCTCCCTTACCTACATTTCTTACTAAATTGTATCCTGTCATTCAGTGATGTCCTTAGCTCTGCCTACAGCTGTATATTACCTATTTTTTTTGTGTGAATTAGATTGCATCCTTCCTAAATTTTATCTTCACCATCTATCCAAATACTGTCTACTATCAAATCAAGTGAGTAAAGCTGATATGGTCTCCTATTGATACTGAGTGCATACTATTTTATATTGTACTGCCTGGGTACAGTAGTGAGTGCAGTTAGGGTGAGCTGCCAAGAGGGGGTGACAGCTTGTTATACTTATTGCAGCTTCAAATCAGTATTTGTTAGAAATCAGTGTGTGTGGTTTTTTCTCTTTGTGCTTATTTCATAAGGATACATATTAATGTTAGAAGAGGATAAGGATAATGGTGTTTAGATTTCTTTGTTTATATTCTTTTGTGCTGACATAGTATGGCAAAAGTAAACCTTACTTATCCTTAATTATCACATAGAATGTGTATGCAATTTTTGCTTATTCATTGAATGATAGCCAGTACTTTGTGTACAGTTCTGAAATGTGAATACTGCTTAGGTTTTAGTGAATTCCTATTCATCTTAATTTTCTCTGTGTCTTGTTATTAAAAACATAGCCCATGGTGTTTCATTACTCTTATAGTTCAGTGTTCTGTACCTTTTCATACTTTGTATTAGTAATGGAAGGAAATCTATCACATGTTTTGTACAAATACAGCACAATTTCATGCAAGATTAAAAGTTGATAATTGTACCATACAGTGTTCATACGCTCTCTCTCTCTCTCTCTTCTCTCTCTCTCTCTCTCTCTCTCTCTCTCTCTCTCTCTCTCTCTCTCTCTCTCTCTCTCTCTATAAATGCATACGATTTTGATAGAGTTTAAAGTTTTCTCCTACTGCCCCATCTCTCTCTCTCTCTCTCTCTCTCTCTCTCTCTCTCTCTCTCTCTCTCTCTCTCTCTCTCTCTCTCTCTCTCTCTCTCTCAATTACATACAATATTAAACCTGTACTTCTGTACTCACACTTCTCTTTTGTTCTTTCATTCCTGCTTATTTTAATATGTTAGCTTAGGAAAGTAATTTTTACCCTTACCCAATTGAGTCTCAGTAGTCCTACTTTGAGGCAGATGGCTAATGGAAATGCATTCCCTGAAAATGACCAGATGTCAAAAGTTGAAGCTCTTGTAGTAGGAGAAGCGTGATAGCATATGAAGTTTGAGAGATGCATCTGATTTAGGAGAAACTGACAAAGAGACCAATGTGCTTGATTGTTGGTCCAATTGCATGGTCTGATGGCTTTGAAAATGACAAAGGTCAGATGTCTATATTGGAGGTAGAATTGCCATTCCTGAAGCCTGATAATGATGGCCCTTGCAGTATGAAGGGAGTCGACAAAGGCATCACCTAAACAGTACCTGTAAGATTAATGACGGTCAGAAAACTTGATAAGGGCATGAGAGTAATTCTCAGACTTTGCTGAAGTTTGGCATAACAAGAGCAGTTGAATTATCTCTGTCGTAATCAAAATGTCATTAGTGGTAGAAACGGTTGTGATCTTGGTGGACATGGTCTGATACTCAATATCTCCACTGTCCTTATCTATCCATTCATGAACTTCATCCTCTTGAATGTTGTCTCGGACTTTCCCTTCCTGAAATGTCATTGGAACTCTGCAATGGAATCATTCAAAATGTATGTGTACAGTATTGGACTTGCTTATTAAATACTGTATATAACAACCCAACATTCTTTTTTCCCCGGGATCAACTGCTATGAAAATTTTGAAAACTGCAGTAAGGCCAGTGGAATTTTTACATTCTTTTGAAGGGGCTTTGTGTTTTACAGTTCTGAACTCTATCTTTTGTACAATTTATACATTCAATGAAGTGTAATGAAGGCCGATGATGATGATCGTTATTATTATTATTATTATTATTATTATGAAGCAGGAGTTCTATTGAATATTATTGCTGCTTCAGCTGCATTTATTTTGTAGAAGACATTTTCTTATTGCGGACTTCTCTTAAACAGTACCTGTCATTTCAAGGAAAAGTCAAATTGGATTCTGCTTCTTTATATATTCTATACAGTTAGGTACAAAAACTCTTCTGTCATTCTGATAAGGACATGAGAGTGAATTTATCAGGCTTTGCGGGGGTCATGGATGGCGAATTTTGGCATAACTTAGCCAAATTTCTGTGGCTTCGATCCTGACAGTTGAACCTTATCTCTGCCTGCCGTTGCGTGAATCAAAATGCTGCTATTGGCTGGATGAAATGTCATTAACTCTTTGGTTGTAATCTTGTTGGCTCATGGTCTGATTTTACGTTTTCAGGTATCGTTCCACTGTGGGTATCTATCCATTCTTCATGAACTTCATCCTCCTGAATGTTGTCTCTGACTGAGGGCGCCTTCCTGAAATGTCATTTTGTATAAACTCTGCAACTGCACTCCCTGAAGAATGGCACCATTCAAAATGCAGTATGTACAGTACAGTATTGGCATTTATGTGCAAGAAGGCGTTCTTATCTACTGTAAGGGTTATTCTTCATCACCAGATAACAACCGGTTCTTATAAACATACAAGATTTTTTCCCCTTGGTGGGGTGGGATCAACTGCTATGAAAATTTTGAAAACTGCAGTAAGGCTAGTAGAATTTTTTATATTCTTTTGAAGGGGCTTTGTGTTTTACAGTACTGAACTCTACCTTTTGTACAATTTATACATTAGCAAGGAAGTTTATGAGAAACAACATTTGCACTATTTCTGAGTTCGCTGACTGCGATGATGATGATGATGATGATTATTATTATTATTATTATTATTATTATTATTATTATTATTATTATTATTATTATTATTATTTTTATAATGACAAATATAGGCGACTGTTAGCACGCACCTCCACTGAAGAGAAGTCCGCACAAGGAAAATAAAAAAGTCTTCACAAAAATAAATGCAGCTGAAGCAGCAATAATATTCAATAGAAATGTTTGAATAGAACATATTACATTATTATTATTATTATTATTATTATTATTATTATTATTATAATCCATAAATGTTTGATGGAAAATCAGGATGCTGTATACCTGATGGAAAATCAGGATGCTACAAGCCCAAGGGCCACAGTAGAGAAAGTAGGCCCATTTGGAAAAAGGAATTTAAAGTAAAGGATGAGCTGTAAAAAAAAGAGAGTTGCTGGAAACCACAAAATGAAGCCACATTCTGTTATATGCATTTTACTCATATGCTAGTATACTGTACCCAATATTTGTATATCATAGGTTATACTGTAATGATGCAGTGTCATATCTTTTTGTTTTGACCACTTTTTATGTAGCTGGAAATTTATATTGCAACAAAAAAAGCCGTACTGTGCTGCATTTCAGTTGAAAACAATAGATCCTGTAGTATTTTTACTCATTTTTTAAATAGTTCATTGTACTGTACATTATTGTACTGTACATTTGTGACATACAGTGCAGGAAAAAAAGAAAGAAAAAGTTTGCCCAACACTGCATGCCAGTACACTACACCTATTGTAATTGGTGGATATTACAAAGTGAAGCTTCCATCTCTTGAATGCATTATGTTCATGCACTGTATTACTGTACACCATCTATTTTTCACTTAACTTAGTGTCATTGTGCTACATAGTATTTATACATTGCTTTATACAGGCAGTCCCCGGTTATCGGCAGGGGTTCCGTTCTGACAGCGTGATGATAACCGAAAATTGGTGATTAAAAATCTCTACAAAAAAGTTGCTTAAAAAAAATGCACTCTGTAGCTTGCACAGTTGTTTCTCATGTTTAGGTATACATAGATTACATTATAGTACCGTATTACAAGGCATAAATAAGCAGTTGAAAGTTACACTTCAAATCCCAATGGACCATTATTGCTGGTGAAAAATGTGAAGCCAAGCAAAGCACAACAGTTCTTTCTAATAAGTTTTATTCATGCAATGTACAACCTCTTTTATTTTAGGTATTATGTGTGTATATTGACATTAAAGCCAATAGATAACATGCACCACTGATGTCCAAGTAAAGGAAGTGCAAGAAATTACTAAGAACTTTAATTTGTTAGAAAATTGATTCCGTCATATGATGCTTGGGGAGCAATGAGAACAAGATTCCAGATTTTGTAGATCGATTGAGTTCCTTTATAATAATTATTGTAGAAATTTAGTGAATTGCTCTCAAATGTAATTGCCTATCACATCCCTGACAACTTTGCAATACATTTTGAGTTGTTCAAAAACCAATAGCATTTTGATGAAATTTGAAAACATTTTTACTATATAGTGCTGGACACTGTTCACAGAAGTTGATTCCGTCAGCGTGATGTGGGGTGTTATCCTCTTTTGTCCATTCACACTGGAAAAAAGTGAGACCAGTGCAAAGTGTGGATAATAAAGGGATTATTGTATGGTTAAAGGTTTGCAGCATCTTTTTATATCCTAGCTGCCTCGACTTTTTATCCTTTTAGATTACCTCCATTCCCACCTCCTTTGTTCAGTCTTGATGTCCAACACTTCTGATTGTTACTTCTTAGTGCAACTGTGGGAGTTTTTCCTAGTTCCAACTTTAGATCCTTGTACTTCATTTCCTTAATTTTCTTACTTTCTTGCTTTCTAATCACTCCAACTCCCTTTTTTTATGCTGTATTAAATGCTGAATGGCTGGATGCGCCTAATGCACATGAAATTTTGGCATGACAGCCCAAATTTCATAAATCAGTCAAATATTATGTGGTTAAAACCACAAGTAACTAATCCCATAATTCTACAGTTTAGTTTTCTTTCAAAATCATTGTTTTTTGCAGTGGTTCCATAGAATTGTTTCTATTCTTTACACATACTCACAAGCATTTTCCTTGTCCTTTATTTTTACTGTATACAGTATTATGCATAGACTTATTGTTTGTTATGGTTGTATAGTTGTTATGCTTATGAAATTCAGTCAAAGAAAAAATACAGGTAACAAAATGAAATTTAACATAAAGAGAAAAGGAAAATAGATTCTGAACCAGGCAGGTGTGTTTTGTGATATGATTGCGTAAATTCATAGAGCTCTGTGTGTTATTTGGATGTTGTGATCAAGACCTTTGAACCTGGATGGTAATGATTGGGTAAACTTTTCTTTACCATGCCGCAATATAGAATGACATTGTTGTAAAATATCTTGTAACCTGTTTACAAGCAACAGCTTAGGCAGGCTGTCCTGACTTGAAACTATCATCTGCACAAGTTTTTTATCTTCTTGGTATAGATGTGTTTCTAATTTCTCAGTTTCAACTGTTTTCTGTGAGAGAAACTTACGCTTATTTCATAGAAAACCGGCAATAGTGGTGGATTGGTATCTCTGAAGAACAATTGAATCAGAAATAAGTAGCTTCCTTGTGGTTAATTATGCACAATATGGGTTGACTGAATAAAAATTCCAATATAAATGGTGTTCTGTGTATGTGAGTGTGTTATAGAAACCTAGGCAGGAAACAGGTGCTCTCCACAAAGTTAATACTGTATATGTTTTCAGTAGCATTATTTTGTTTACAACTATAAATTAGAGTTGAAGATATTTTTTGTAAATATTACACCAATTATGGTGAGTATTTTTATATCATACAAAAATTACAAGTTTTTTTATAACGTAGTCGCTTGTTTCGTCCTCAAGGAGTTACCCCCATGGTTTGCCAGTGCTCCATGGTGGGTAACTCCTTGAAGACTCAACAGCGACTACCGAAAATAGGTTTTTCCTATGTTAAAACCTTTTTTTTTTTTTTTTTTTTTGTACAATACCACATAGATAACCATCACTGTAACATAGTAAACAATAAATCAGCTGATTTTCCAGGATACATTTTTCTGTACAATACGTGTTTTGTGCCTATGATGTGCTTCATCTTTAGTTTACATTTTGCTTGATTGTGCATGTTGTTGTCTGTTAATTGCTGGGCATAGACATTGTATGGTGAGAAGTAAACAGAATTATAACACCATTTTATACTCAGGCAATATTGTATCTGTTAAGGTACCAGTTATAAATTTTATCCAACTTTGGTTTGGCAGCCATCAATTAGAAGAAACCTTTTTGTGTACCCTACTTTAAATTGTAAATGTTGTTAATATCTTGTTGCAGGACATCGTTACCAGCTGTGTGCTGGTTGTTTAGATCCCACACCTCAGTGTACTGTCCAGCATATATAAAATTTTTCATGGTTTGCGAAATGTACAAGCACCCATGAAAATTTCTTAATCAGTGTTAACATTTCATAAGTGTACAAACCCACATATTTGTGCTAGGTTCATTAAACAGTAGAATTATTAGGAGCATTAGTGAGTGAACTGGATTTTTCCACCTTCTCATTTGTATAAGTAGGAAATATGAAAAGTAGTTTAAAATTTTAGATTTGTGCAACTAAGGCACAAGTAAGATTGGTTTTTTGTATTTTTGGTATTGTAAGTAACTTTGCAGCAAAGTATTTTGTAAATTTTTATAGATGCTTGGAAGATAAAAGTGTTCAATCTTTCTTTCAGTTATACACAGTGTAGTAAGTAGGGGGTACATTAAATACCCATCATTTGTCATTTGAAGGGGAATTCAATAAATTTTTTCCCATTGACCTAATCATTGGGGTTGATGATTATTTGCATGACCTTAGTCTTTTTCTTTTTAGGTGTTATTGAGGCATACTGCAATTGTGTCAGTCGGATACAGTTGTATGGACCAACCAACTTTGCACCCATTATTAACCACGTTGCCCGCTTTGCAGCAAGCAACAGAGGCGGTGATAAATATTTTGTTCTCCTGATCTTGACTGATGGCATTATTAGTGATATGCCACAGACCAAGGAGGTAAGTGTGGTAAATTATCTTTCAATGTTGAATTTTTATAATTCAGTACAGGCAGTCCCCAGTTTATGACGGGTCTTGCTTACGACGTTTCGAGGTTACGACGCTATTCAGATATATTCATCAGAAATTATTTCCCGGTTTACAACACATGTTCCAGGGTTACGACGCGTCGTATGCCAATCCGATGGAAGAAATATGGCTCCAAAACGGCAGAATAATCAAAATTTGGAGGTTTTTTTTATGAAAAACTCAATAAAAATGCAGTTTACATCGTTTTCAACACACCCAGAGCATTAAAAGTAAGGTTTTCTTAGGATTTTTGACGATTTTCGACGATTTTTCGGTTTACGACGATTTTCGGCTTACGACGCAACGTAAGAACGGAACCCCCGTTTAAACCGGGGACTGCCTGTAATATAGTTTTTAGTAAATTACAGTAATATAGTTTTTAGATTATTACTCATTCTCCCCATTAAAGCAAGAATTATATTTACAAATTTGATTTTCTACCATATCCTTCATAGTCATATTTTGGGATTGCATCTCTTAGCCTCTGACAAGGACCCTTTAGCCCCTTGTTTTTGGAGAAATCAGGTGGTTTGTTAATTATTTCTTCTATTGTGATGAATGAGATACTGTCCCTTACACAAATTACAGTGATGCTTGCATTGAGCTCTTAATTTGCTGTTCATTTTCATTGCTGTTAGAGTCTGGCTTTTCTAAAATTCTAGAAAAAGAATGAGGTATGATTAATAAGTGAGCTAATGATTTTTTGGAGATTTAGATGTACATGATCTTTAGGTCTTCAGTAGTTAATCTCTTAAATGCTGTACTGAATTGGGTTCCTTAGTGAGATTACCTGACTAACAGCTCTGGCCATTGTTTTGGGCCCATGGTATGTTTTTGCTGTAGAATTTAGTCTCCAGAAATCATAATTAATTTTGGCCAAAAATTTTTTGTTTCATGACTTTATCCAGTGTGATTGGGGTTTTTCTATGAGTCATTGAAACAGCTGCTTTGCCAGTGATTACAATTATCTAGACATCCCTAGACAACCTTCTTTGACTTGTTTTCATTGCATCTTCCTTCTAGAGGGCTTTGTATGAAATGATCATTTCATTAGAAATTAGTGAACTAGGAATCACCTTGAAGCAATCTCTCTCTCTCTCTCTCTCTCTCTCTCTCTCTCTCTCTCTCTCTCTCTCTCTCTCTCTCTCTCTCTCTCTCTCTCTCAACTTTGAAGATGTCAATGACAAGTGTTTTCTCATTAGATATGGAAGAAACCTTTGTGTATTCTGATAAGACAGGGTTGACATCAGTGCTTCTTATGAATATCTTACCCTTTGTGGTCTTTATCATCTTCATTTTCCTTACAGCATTATCATTTCATGTGGACTAAATGTCAGGTTCTTTCATCAAGGTCAGAGATGCTTCTTGTTCTACAACATACATCCTATCCTGCTGGGACTAACTATGCATCCCATAACTTTTCATTTCATAAGCTTCTTTTACCCTTTTATGCTTATCCTTCTCAACTGTTTCCTCACTCGCAACGAGACTACAAGCTGAAAATTGGATCCCAGGCCCTTGAAAGGGTAGTCTTTCGGCACAAGGAACATTATAGTAATCTTGTTAATCTATAATATCTTTTTTTCCTGTATAACCAGGTATTCCAATAGGTTTTCATTTTGTAAACAGCACACTGCTTATCACAGCTTTTTTGACAGTCATAACAGCTTCCACCACCTAGTTCCTTAATGCTTATTCTTTTGAGCTGAGGAAGAAGTGGGTGAGGGTGACTGGCTGGTGACTATTTCAGCATTACAGTAAACCCCCTTATTCGCGTTCTCACGATTCGCGGACTCGCCTATTCGCGGATTTCTCTGTGGAACGTATATATACTGTACATTATTTGTGGAAAATTCACGCATTCGCGGTATTTTTCACTGAGAAATATTCACTAATTACTGTGTTTTCATATTTTGATGATTAAATGCACTTTTTGTGATAAAACTATTAAAATACTCAGGTATAAGTATCTTTAGAGATTTTTTTGTGTTTTAACTATCAAAATAAGAAGTTCTGAGTGTTTTTAGAGGGGTTTTAAGTATTCGCAAATTTTAGCTATTCTCGGGGGGGGGGGGGATGTGGTACGCATCCCCCGTGAATACGGGGGTTTACTGTATTTTGACCTCTGGAGGTAACTGTTGAGGTGGACATCCTCACTGCATGAATTGAGATCAAAATGCCTTTTCTTTTATCAGTTGTATCAAACCTTTTGTCACATCTGATGCTTCTTGTACACAGTCCCATTTTGACACAAAATGCCATTTCTTATCTATGTAAGTGATACAGTATTCTACAGCACTCACATGTTGAACAAAAGTAAGGTCTTGTAATTTGGTGTTTTCCAAGCAAGCATAGTCACTTTAAGTGGATGAATACCTCCGAGCAAAATATAATTAAAACTTCATCTATCTCTCTTGGTTGGAAGAAAAGCAATGGGACATCTGCTGTGACGTATTAAACTGATTTAAAAATGGAATTTTTTTCTTGTTGGCTCATAGTTGCATTTAAATCATTGATTAGACAAAATGATTTAAACATTTTATGATTTTTATCAGATTTCTTGTGTATTTTTGTCTGATGGAAACTTATGGAGTTCATTTTCCCTAACCCTTATCCTACCATGTATAAAATGGTGGTACAGTATTTTATATTATGTTATTTTGTGCTTTATAGTTATTTATGTTTTGTTTTATTACTACCCCTTCACTCATGTACCTTTATTTATGGTCTTCAAGTGTTCCCAACACTGCACACTATGGTTTGTGCCACATTCATGATCCATAAGACTTTAAACCTCAGGGACCCACCAATCAAGTCCTTCACTCTCTGTCATCTGGATATAAGGCTGAGAGAGATCAGCAGAGTGGGAAGAAATTATTATAGAGATTATGAATTTTTGGTAGAAATAATTATAGGGATTATGAATTTATACAAAAAAGGTAGTATTTTTTATGAAAAATATGTTAGCTTCATCACAACCCCATCATTCATATATGCTCAAATTTCAATTTAGGTGGTAGGTCTGAGCTGATGAATGTCTCAGAATGGTGGCCAAGATTTGCAAGCTTCAGGAGGGATACTGGCTGCTGACCATCAGTAGTCCCAGGATTTGACAACTCGCCAAAATTATGCGAGACATTCTTCATCTGTGGAGAGCCGGAACAAAACTCAGGACAAGCAGCCTGGTTTGACTTTGAAGGATGACAACCAGAGTCAGCTTATTGTGGGGAGCAGGCATGACCAAAGGTGTGACAACCCTTAATTTTGTGAGGACAGGATGTCAGGCAGAGTAAGAAAGCATTTGAAGAGGATGGTACTACAAGGAAGATTATAGGTCTGATCAAAAGGTCATCTTGAGTCATCTATGCCTTGTTGCGTGTGCTGAGTGAGGTCTCCTCATCTGTGGCCTCCAGAGACTTGCCAAAGAGCCAGAAGAATATGTTCACATTCACTACTGAATAGTGATGTGCTTGCTGTCCTGGGCAGGCACCCCACTATGCCTGCTAAGAGGACAAGCAGACAGATAAGGATGAGGCTGAAGCAACCATAGCCTTGCAGAATGAGGCTTTCCTCTCAGACTTGCTAGAGTGGATTTGTGGCAGCTTGATAAATAAACCTTGACCTTAACTAGGATAGCCATCTCCAACATAGAAAACACCTTGACCCCTTCTAGACATCAGTCAGCAACCGGAAGTTAGTGGTCAGACCAATTGCTATATCAGAGCAACAAGCTGCAGAGAATGCATGGCATGCCTTTTAGGCATATGTTCTCTTCACCTCCAACAGGATAACTTCAGTGAGAAAACAAACAGTCCAGGATGGGCATATGAAGTACAGTGAAGATCCTTGCTAAGTTGGGCTAGAAGGAAGTAAGGATGATATTTCTCCACTTGATTCTAAGATGCTATTTGGATGTCAGTACCATTTTCAAGGTACCTGGGAAATTGCATAGCATTAAGGAGTAGAGCCTTGGGTGAAGGAAGTCATCTATGATGGTTACTGATGAGCACCCCACTCACATTGCAGCTGAAAGACTGTGATATGCAAGGAGGAAATACAAAGATTTTTAAGAAAATAAAAATCTGTATAAGTATACATTTTGTTTTATCATATTTTTTCGTTGGTAGAGTAAACCTTTAAGGTTCAGATGCCTTGAGGAAAGCTAAATAAAAAAAGCACTGAATAACTTGAGGTACGTTCCAGCACATGGCCATGAAGCCATAACCTCATAATCATATGAAAGGTTGTTTTTCTCCAGATGTTTTCATCTTTGAGGCAGCTTGGGTAGATTCACACACTCTGGGAAAGTCAAGTATTTTAAAAGCTGATCTTTTGATGGTGTGTCATGAGCAGCCAAGATCATGGAGAATACCCTAACTCTGGACATCCATCCTTTCTCTGGCATCCATTGCTAGTAATGCAGAGGACCTCCTCACTTGGTTGGGGAGGTCAGTTCAGCATTACCTCAGGAAAACCAGAGATTCCAGAGATAACATATCCAGATTGTTTTTTCAAAAGCTTTGCCCATGAAACAAGTTTTGAAGAACATGATCATCTTCAGAGCTTACAGCGATGTGTCAGATGTGAAGTTATTGCAGATAAAACTTGTGTTTCATGAAATCAGAGCCCTGTGTACTGTACCTACTTGGTTTTAAAATGCTAATTGGATATCAATGTTATTTTCAGTCTCCCTTTGAAGAATTTGACCTTTAGAGATATAATACACAACTTGATGGATATTTATTCATTTGCCCCTGTTAGTAGCAGTGGGCCAAGTTTTACTTTTGGGTAAGGGCCAGGGGAAATCATCTTCCTCTTATACTCAATTCTTACGCCTTGCATTAATTCATAAGTGGCACCATAGAGCGTTAGCCCTAGCGTTATTTGCTCAAAAGATGTTTGGTAAGTGACCAGCTTGTCCTTTTATATAATGACTCCCTGATTGTCAAGATCCTTAGATACTAACATATCCTGGTCCCCACAAGTGCTTACCTGGAGCCTACAGGTCTTGATCATCTCTCTGGGTTTGATAAAAAAAAAACTAAATTTTTCATTAAAAAGAAAAGCTTATGTTATAGAAACTCACTACTTGTATAATAATTTCTAGCCTCCCAGCACCACTTATTTCACTCAGCGTCATATCTAGTTGACACAAAAGTAGGCAGGTGACTGATTGGTGCTTAAGGCTTCAGGTGGTGCATGCACGGATATTTTACTGTTCTTTTCTGTTGGTTAGAAAAATGTTCTGTCTAAGGACATTAGAAGACCTTAAACATGGGTATATATGAATGACAATGACAGATTTGTGTGAAAAAGTGAATTTTATTTCATAAAACAATTCTGCTTACACCACCTACAAAACTTGTCATTCATTTTCTTTTTTGGTTAGATGCTGTAAACTCATATAAGTATATATTGCTAAGGGAATTTGTAATGTGGGCAGGGAAACCATCTGAACTAATAGTCATTATCCAATTTTAGGCAATAGTGAATGCATCAACTCTTCCTATGTCTATAATCATTGTTGGAGTTGGGTCAGATGACTTTGCCAATATGGAGGAACTGGATGGCGATACGGTCAGGCTTTGCAGTAATAATCGGTATGCTGCTCGAGACATTGTGCAGTTTGTACCTTACAGACAGTTTTTGATGGCTGGAGGAAGTCCAAATGCAGCTAAAGAAAAACTAGCCAGAGAGGTGCTTGCTGAAATTCCTGACCAGGTCACTTCATATATGAAAGCCAACAATATTCAACCTAATCCACCAAAAATTGCTGATGCTTTGTTACCTCCTGAGGTGATTTAAATGGTTTTATCAATGTCGGTCAGTGTTCAGTCACCAGTGGTTAAAGCAAGCGATAGATTGTTTGCTTAAAGACAGTACAGTATATATATTATTAAGTTTGTAGTACTTGTAAGGATTTTTATATCATTCACTTAAAAATTGTTTAGCTTTTGTTGATTAGGTTTTAATATTTTTCACATTTATGAAAATATTTATTAATATTTGTTGTATCTGAGAAGTTAAAACTGAGTTTGTTTATAAGTATTTTTAGAAGAATGGAAATCTAGAATCTACATGAAACAGGTACAGTAAAAAATTAAATCATGAAAACTGCTAAGGTATTCAGTACTTCGCTTATGTATGACATTCAGAACTTTGTTACATCTGGTACAGTTACTGCCTTCTTTGCTTTAGAAGCACAGATGCCTCTGAGACTAATCGCCATTGTGACAACCATGTCTTAGAGTAAAAGAAATTTAAATAATTTTTTTTGTCATGCCATATATTTTTAATTTTTCACTCATTTATTTTGTTCTTGTTCTATTAGTTTATAGAATTGAAGTCAGAAATGAATGTAAATATTGTTTATCATATTGATAAAAAAGCTACAAGGTAGTGCAGAAATGGAGGCTCTGTCAAGGGCCGTATGCCGGTCACCCGTTTTTAACAGTGTACTCAGAGATGTAAAAATGTCTGAAGAATGGACAAGTGACCTAGGGAAGAAAAGATGAAAAGCAATTTAAGAAATGCCAAGCTTGTTGGGGTTGTTTGGTAAGTGACTTGCTTTCCTTAGCTTACAATGACTCCCCTGAATTTCCAGAGCATTGTTACTGACACAGCCCGCTCTCCACTAGTGCTTTCCATAGGCCTGCAAGTCTTGAGCAGCATCCTTGAGCATTCATCAGCTAGGACCTCCCACCTAAACTGCCATTCAGGCATATTTGAGTGTTGGGGTTGTGATAAAAGAAAGAAAATTTTTTATAAAAAACATTTGCTTTTTCATACAAACTCAACACTCGTATAATAGTTTCTTGCTTCCAAGCCATACTGATTTCTCTCAGCTTCTTATCCAAATGACATGAAAAGTAAGGTGGGTGACTGATTGGTACCTAAGGCTTCAGTTGGTGCCTGCACAGCTTTTACCAGTCTGTTCTGTAAGTTATAAAAGTGTTGTACATTAGGTCATTGGAAGACCATAAATTGGGATGTGTATGTTTTGTATGGAAAAACATTTTTTTTTATAAAAAAGATTTAAATTTTCTGAACCTACATGTCATTCATTTTCTTTTTGATTATCTGTTGTAAACCCCATATTATTAAGGGAATTTGTGTTGTTGGCAGGGAAACTGTGAACTAATAGTCGTTGTCCAATTTTAGGCAATAGTAAATGCATCAACTCTTCCCGTGTCTATAATCATTGTTGGAGTTGGGTCGGATGACTTTGCCAACATGGAGGAACTGGATGGTGATAAGGTTAGGCTTTGCAGTAATAATCGGTATGCTGCTCGAGACATCGTTCAGTTTGTACCTTACCAACAGTTTTTGATGGCTGGAGGAAGTCCATATGCAGCTAAAGAAAAACTTGCCAGAGAGGTGCTTGCTGAAATTCCTGACCAGGTCACTGCATATATGAAAGCCAATAATATTCAGCCTAATTCACCAAAAATTGCTGATGCATTTTTACCTTCTGAAATGAATTAGAATATACTTTCTCAATGTCTGTAAATATTCGGCCTAAAAACTGTATGTTGTTAAGTTTGTAATATATGTGGAGCTTTTTATATTCACTTTAACTTTTATTTGTAAAAGAGATTTGACCGTTTCTTTTAATAATTAGATTTTATTCATTAGATTTCTGAAATTTCTAAAAATATGTTCTATTTTTATTGTATTTAAGCAATTAAAACTGAATTGGTATGGAAGCATTTCAAGAAGAAAGGAAATATCTTCTTAAAATCTGCACAGAATGAGTACAGTACTGTGTCATGCTTTGTGAAACATTATACTGTATCATGGAAATTGTTCAGGTATTCAGTACTTTACTTACTTATGATATTCAGAACTTTGACGCATGTGACACAGGTACTGTCCTCTCTATTTGAGAAGCACTGCAGCAACTGAAATTATGCTGTTCTGAGAACCATTTCTTAGAGTGAAAGAGATGGGAATAAGTTTTTGTGTGTCATGCATTATTACTATTAATTCTTCATCCATTTAATATGTTACTGTCCTAGAAGTTTATATTATTAAATTAAATAAATAGAGAATCATAGAAAGGAAAAATTTACAAAGAAGTGCAGAAAAGGAGGCTCTGACAAGGAGCCATATGCAGATGACCTGCTAAATAGTACTGTATACAGAGATTTGAAAAAATGTTTGAAGAATTGATGAGTGGCGTTGGGAAGAAAGGATGAATAACAGTTTTAAGAAATACCAAGCTTGTTGAAACTGAAAAGGAAGCAAAGGGGAAAATATGGTTAGAAAAGTGGATGTATGTACAGTACAATCATACCTCATGCATTCGCATTTCTGGATTCATGAATTCACGGATTTCCGAAATTTTCATTGGAACCTAACTAATTTGCATCTGCCATTTTTCACAGATCTGTGAAATTTTTGTTTCTCTCTCTCTCTCTCTCTTCCTTTCTCGTAGTTAGTATGCACACATATTTTTACAACTTATTATTTCTCTGTACGTCTTTATGTAATTTTAAATTGACTGAATACCTGTACCCTCTACGTACAGTATGTAAGTTTCTTTATTTTATTGAATTGACATATAAAGTTTGTGTAGTGTATCTTCCTGACATTGACAAAAAAAATGTCAGTCATTAAGTTTACAGTCCCATTCGTTACTTGGTTTTACCTTCCTGTGAGTGCAAAAGAAAATGGCAGTCAATGAATTAGTATAGGGGTCACATTAGTGTACAGTACTAAACTGTAAATGCGGTATTGTACTCTACCTGTATTTTTATGTCAACCATTTATTTCTTTTTTATGGGTAATGCATTAAGCTAACTTTTAAATGAAATTAAAGTGCTTTGAGAGCATGATTTGGGTCATATTTAAGGTTTAAACTCTAGAAATAAGCATTTATTAGCCTTTTTAGCGACTCGTACCATACATTCGTGTTTCCTCCTGATCCGCGATGGGTTCTGGAACTTAACCTCGCAGACGTTCGAGGTATTACTGTATGCTGGTGGAGAGATGCAGGAGTAAATTTATTTCTAAGAGTTGATAAAACAAATGCTTGTGAGAAGAAATGCTCATTTGTCTTTTTATTAGTAGTAATTTAGTGAGATCACTGAGTCACACCTTAAGACTTGCAAAGGATTAGTTGAATGCTGTTTTCTTCAAAGATAACGGAAAATTAAAGCATGTTAAAGAGGTTGGACAGCTAAGTGAGACGAGACTAAAGGAAAGTAATGAAGAGTAAAAGATAGAAAGCAGTGCAGCTGGAGTCGGAAGAGCTGCTGCAGAGATTCTTGACTCTCATTTACAGTGTCCTGTGACACACCCACTGTAAGCAGTAACCCCCTCCCCCTCAAGAATGCAAAATATGAATCGAGTAAGAAATGGTCAAAGCCCAAATTATATTAGAAGAGGAGAAGGGGAAGACCATGTTAATGTAAAAGACAGGCCTTGGAAGTGGTAGTAGTTTACATAAATTTTAAGATTTAATAATAAGATGTGAATGCTAAGATTCATGATTGAATTTTGTTCCCCAGTCCTTAGTATGACAGCCTAAGTTTCATAAAGTCAGTTGTGATTGAATTGTCTTTGGAAGACCATATCACAAATAAGGAGATTGCTGAGCGATGTCATGTCCACAGGCTAGCAAATAATGTGATCTCAAAGGTTGAGCTGGTATGGCCCTGTGATAAGAAGGAGCATGGAGTGGTAAGGCATATACAGTGAATAGAGAAGTGACAGAACAAAGATGATGAGAAAGGCCCAGAATATTATGTTGAAAGGACATGGAAGAAGACCAGGAGCAGATGAGAATGCAGGTAGATAGGTCACAAGATAAAAGACACCCTCATGGAAAATTCTGAGTCAAAAGCTATGTTTTTACAATAAAACATGTTTCTTTCAACAGCCTTTCTGCATGAGAAAAGAATTCAATGGCACCAACGTGATAGGTCTTGAAAAAGAAAGGTCCTGCTGCACGTGCCTCACTCCAATTTCCCTCAAGGGAATAGGTCATTCCTCAGTGGAATTGCTTTGAATTCCATTAGACTGCAATGCTTCCCAGGATTAACATTGATTTTCCCATTTATTGTCATATGCCATAAGTTTCTTCTCATTTATTCATGTCTTCATATTACTTCATTGTGAGTAGGGCTCAGTGTTTAGTGAGTCTTATTGCTACTACAGTGCCTTTTACCTTTCAGTCAATGAGTACTTGCTTTTTCAATTTTCAGTAATTTCACAGTTCACATGGTTTCTTCTAGTATGTAACTTTCTGATTTTTCAATTTTACCAAGTTAACCAGAACTGTGTTAAGTAGCTTTTTACCCTTGCTTAGTTCTTATTGGGGCTTGTTCGTTTCCCCTAAATGTTTTGTCTTTCCACCAGTTCACAGTAACAGTTACCTTTGTTTCTCCATTTCTGTCACAGCTGTTCAATAAAAATGCTTAGGTTTGTGATTGTTTAGTAATGAGTGATGTTTTTATTGAGACATTGTTTATGTTATTCATCTTACTTGTGCTGGCAAAATTGTGCCTCAGCTACATTTGTGGGCAGGGGTAGTGTGTCCTCCCTCAGATTTTCTATGTTGTCTTTGGACGAGGACTTGCATTTGCAGTACCCTTCATGCAAGGGCCAACAGGGATTTGTTATTCGGTGATTTATGCATGCTTAGTGGGTTATGTATGAACTTGATGCATCTAGCACCACAGTTGGTGATTCCTTAGACTTTTCCTCTTCTCGTCGTGGCGCTGGCGCAATCACAGCTCTCAAGTCTCGGATCTTGTCTGCTATGGCTTCCTCATTGACAATGCTTCCAGCTCCTGCAAAGAGCATGAAGCGTAAGAGACATCGACCACACACAAACAAGTTAGTGTCTTTTTTTTTTACGTCAAGTTGAGCCTCACTGAAGAGGAGGAGGCATTTATAATAGTTCTTTGCAGGTAGAAAGTTGCCATATAACTGATGTCAGGAGTCTGAACTATATACCTGCAAGTTTTCAGCCAAGATAATAATAATTTCTTTGTGCTTTTCTAAAATGGATCTTGGCATTATCAACGAGCATATGTTGTTGTTCTGTGAATGTTAGACCTGTCACAAGTTCCGGGAAGTTTTAAGAGACATCCTAATGAGCCATTTGCAGGTGGCTTTCTTATTGTTGTTCATATTGGTAAAAAGTCATTGAATTCCACAGCCAAGCCTGGTCTATGAAAGGACTTCAGCAAGTACTCAGGAACAGTTGCAAATGACAAAATGTTGGATCATTGTAATGGCAGCCTGTGTTCTTCTGGTATGATGTCTTGGTTTTATGGGGTAGCTCAAGGAGGATGCCTCGTGTAATCTGTGTTCACCTGAAAGCCTGAGAATCTGTAGTTCAAGATGTTGTCAACTCCTGCTAGTAGGAATAATTTTCTTAATTTCCCCAGATTATAAAGCTTGCTCTTGGAAGTGCCACTCATACATTTTCTGTTTATTATACTGTATTATGATGACAGTGGGGAGAGCAAAGACTTGCAATTGATATATAAGGTTTGTATTTTTGCATGCAATAGTAACATCGTCACTAACACGGAAAATAGGAGTTTAAAAAAGACGTAACAACAAAATGTTCAGAATTATGGCCAGAAAATTGTGAGAAAATCTGGAAATTTTGTAGAGTTTTGATGTCCAAAGGATGGAAAATAGACAGATTACAGAGACTTAGGGTGCAGAGATGTAGATGATTCAGACGTGTTGAGAAGAAATGAGAAACCGTTGATCAGGAAGCCAGTAGATATGGAAGCAGCAGGATAGAGCCCAGTGAGAATTTCCAGGGAATTGTGGAAAAGTGTATACTGTAGATGAAGACCTAGACCTGATTGGAGTTTAGGCAGACAGAGCACAAGACAAGTGAGAGGGGAAAGTACTCTTTACATGGAACTCTGTGAAGAGAAAAGCTGATGGAAAAATCTTTGTGACGATGGGATTCTGATGATGCTACTCAAGGTAGGGAAAGTGAGGAATACAGACACCATCCTACT
This sequence comes from Macrobrachium rosenbergii, assembly GCF_040412425.1. Lineage (NCBI taxonomy): Eukaryota > Metazoa > Arthropoda > Malacostraca > Decapoda > Palaemonidae > Macrobrachium > Macrobrachium rosenbergii. The sequence goes on along the minus strand of NC_089782.1, from coordinate 43,466,868 downwards.
TACAAACATTCAGAGATACAAACAAATGGGATTGCAAATTAAAATTGTGTTGATAGTGCTCCCCTTTGCCACCTGTAAGTTCAAATTTTGTTTTGTGCACCTATTATGTGCATACAGTATACTGTATGTATAGTGTATTGTATTTTAGGATGAAAATACATACAGTACTGTATTGATTTTATATCATACTGTACTTAAATAGGCATGAAGAGTATAGCAACCAACTTACAAACAATTCAACATGTAAACGGCTTGTCTGGAACGTAACTCACTTGCAAGTAGTGTGGTGTCTGTATTTATATCTATACTACCTGTCCTTTCATAAGTACACAAGTATTGCACGTACACCCATACTATATCTGAGAAGCTGAGTGCCAAATATGTAGATGAATACTTTCCTTGTCTATTGTACATTATAGAGCGTGTGTAGTTATGTATTCTAAATACTTTTCAAACAAACAATTTTATCTTTGTAAAGGTATATGAGAGTCAGTGTCATGTAGTATGCAAGTAACCCAATCTTAATCATATACCGTCCAAATCCATCTCAGGCTTCTTACAGTGAACTTTTGGTGTGCAAAAGCTATCAACTCGAACAGATATTGTAACTAGGAGTAACCGTGTTAGCTATTGCATCATTTTGGAGCCTTCAGCCATTAAAATACTGAGCAGGTGAGAGCCTTAAACCCATTTTTTCTTTCATGGTGCTATTTGTTATATTGAAAGTACTTTTATATTTTATATGTATGTACTTAATTATTTCTGTTGCTTCGTGCAATTTATGCAAACTGTAGTTTTAGACCAAGTTCCCACTTTGGTTTAGACTGGAGTAGAGACTACCTGCATGTTGTCATAATTTGCTTTACACAAATATATACCATAGTTTTAGGCTGGAGTACGCGTTACTTACTTATGTTCATAATATTTTTGTTAATTGTAATATTCTTTTCGCATTGATTTGTAAAAATTTTTTTGCATAGATTTATGGACATCACACACTTTTAAAGAAATATTAAAGCCAAATTTATTTTTTTATTAGACTTTAAAGGTTCAGACAACCTTCTGTAAATATAGTATTTTGAAATATTTTTGTCTTTATTATAGCAGGATCAAATTATGTTAATGTGAAACTATACTAATGTGTTTATGACTGTATAGAGTACAAAATGTGTATAACAAGTGACATCTGATATAACAACTGCCTCTAATCAGTACAGTACTTTTATTTTACATTTACTAACATCACTTGGTTCACACACCAAACACAACTAGATCATGTCTTTGCATACATTTAGTGTAGAAAATAAACAAACTTGGTAGTACAGTACCAGGTAATACTCAGAAATCCAAAGGGCATCAAAATAATCAAAATATTGTATTGCAAATAGTTTTACAAGCTTAACATGAAGGCTAATCATAGCCTATCAAATCCAGCAAATATTTAATGCACACAGTAAATGAGTTTGGATATCCCAGTTAACATTTGTTACAGAATTCCACGTAACGTCAAATTTAAATTCACCCCTAAATGTTATTTGGATTTTTCAAATTTTTATGTAGACAAAAACAATCCCCCCACAATCCATCACAAAACACAGTTTAAAGAAAGTAGCTTAAATCAGTTTCTAATACTGCATGAGCTTGTCAAAGTGTACAGGCAGGTCACATTTAACAAAACTGACCAAAAGTGATTTTTCCATATGTTTGGCTTTGATTTATTTATACGCCTGTGACCACAGCTCGCATCCCATGCTATGATGCTGCACAAATCTTTGGAAAACTTCTTCACTTCACAACTGATATCCACAGGTCACAAATATCAACAAAGCTGGAAAAAATCCTCATAAATGTAGAATAACAAGCAGTAAAGTTCTTGGAAACAAAAAATGTCACAGAAATTCTTGATGGGTTACTATAATTTCATTAGTACTTGCAAATTGTAGTATTAGAATATTGTATTTGCTGGCTAGATATTTTCATAATAGTGTTGCACACAAACTAGTCTAGGTTTGGATGCCCACTTTCCAGATTCAAGATGATGTTATGAATTTTTGAAATGAAATATTAGATAACTTGCAGCATAATCTGATACCACTTGCTAAGTACTCATTTCCTACAAACAGTCTCGGTTAGACACTGAATTGTGTATTATGTCCTTCCTCATTCCTAGCTTTAGTAGCTGACATTACGTTGTTGGAAATTTCATTTATTTTGTTGGGTATCATATTCTAACCTTTGGAGATATTATTTCCTCCTCAGCTTATTAGAGGCATGAAACTTAAAGCCCAAGTTTGTTTAATACAACATACAGACTCCATAAAAAAACAATGCTAGGTTTTTAGAAGCGTTTGTAATCTCATTTTTAGTACCATTTGTAATCTCTTCAGTTTGAGTATTGTATAGTTGTTAGTGTTGTGTCTTACTGTGTGCAATATTATTGCTGAAATGTTGATTTTATACATAATTTTATTCTTAATGTTCCCAGTAGAAAGTGATTTTCAAATTTACTTCTACTTTTGCTGTTACTGTGTATAGGTATGCATCATTCAAGGTTTTATATTTTTTGTGAAAAATTTTTTATATACTTATTATATAAGTTAGAAAGGTTAAATATAAAATAGTAAAATTATTGATTGGTTTTAATTTTTCCATGGAATTGCTTTTAGCATAAATTCAGTCCTTACTTTCTGTATCAGTTGCTTTCATTACTTATATTTGGTAAAGCCCTTCTCTTCTATCTCTAACATTCCCATGTAGCATCCCACTATTTACAGCAAATTCACCTGACAAGACTCCATCATCACAAGCTTTGCATATAATGCTCAGACCTTTCACAGAATTGGTTTCTGGGTGTTGTCAAATGTTTTCTCGTAATCAGTAAATGACAACAGAAGGGGATTTTTAAATTCTGTACACTGTTGCAGTGTCTCATCATCTTCACGATTTGACAGTACAACTGCACCAGTGGGCAGTCTCTCACTCGGTGGCTCCCTTGGCCAGATACATCCCAGGCAAGAACAACATGGTGGCAGACAAGCTGAGTCACTGGGGTCAGGTTCTGGGAACAGAGTAGTCGCTGCATCAGGAAGTGGCGAAAAGGCTTTTTCATCTGTGGTGGAGGCCATCACTAGACCTATTTGCAACAAGACACAACAAGAAACTAGAGGTTTTTTGTTCTGTCATTCCAGATCCCTGGACCTTGGCAGAGGACGTCATACGACATCCTTGGGACAATCTGGACACGTGCCTTTCCCTCCTTTTTTCCGCAAGTTTTGTCTGATCTCCAGACACAGTCCAAGAAGCTTCCAAAATTATCAACAGAGTGTTGATATCACAGAGCCTCAGAATGACCTGTGATGGGTTCTCAAAACCTTGACCCTTAGCTCCCTAGTGGCCACATGCAGAATGGTACCCTGATCTTCTAACCTTACTGACAGAAGCACCGAGAGAGATTCCTCCTTGGCGCAACCTTCTATGCCAACCGCACATCAAGAGATTTCACTGGTTGGTAGGGTCCCTCCCTCTTCACAGTTGGAGGCTATCCGTTATCTCCTGCGAGCGAAAGTCTTTTCTCATAGAACAGCGACGGAAATGTTGAGTTATCTCAGGAGGTCTTCTACAGCTATGAATCAGGGAAAGTGGGCTGTCTACTGTGATTGGTGTTGTCAATGGGGTCTCTCTCCAGTTGGAATACTATTCAACAAGTAGTAGACTTCTTCCTCTTCCTCTGTAGGGAGAAACTTCTCTCAGTGTCAGCCATCAAGGGATATAGGGCTGCTCTAGGATTAGTTCTGCGCTTAAAAGATGTAGACCTTTCTTCTTCATGGGAAATTTCTATGCTTCCCAAGTGTTTTGAGCAGTTCTGTTCCCTAAGAGATGTTAAACCTCTGAATTGGGACCTAACACTGGTACTTGGCAGTCTCACATGTAGTACATATGAACCCTTAAGAGCTTCATCAGACAGGAATTTAACCCTCAAGATGGTTTTCCTTTTAGCCTTGGCCTCTTCAAAGAGAGTTAGTGAACTGCACAGAGTTTCTTTTGAGGTTAAACGCACAAGAGGTTGGTGGTCAGTAGCCTTCGAATTTGTCCCAGAATTCGTGGCTGACTGAAAATCCCTTGAGTGTTTTTCCATCCTTCGCTTGGAGATTGTGTTGGTAATGACCCTGATGAATTCATTTTATGTCCTGTCAGGGCACTGTGTAACTATAAAAAGGACTCGACATCTCAGACCGGATTGTTGAAGACTTTTTGTTAGTACAGGCTGGAACAAGAAGGAATTGCCCAAGAATACCATCTCCTTTTGGCTACAAGAAGTAATTAAGCAAGCCAATACTACTTCTTCAAATCCAGATGCCAATTCGGTGCGAGCCAGAGCACATACTGTCAGGGGTCTAGGCCCTTGCATCACTTTCAAAAGGAACATGTCGGTTCAAAGGATCTTACAGGCTGGTACATGGCTATGCCAAACCACCTTCACATCCTTTTATCTGCAGGATGTTGCCCACAGGTCCTTGGACACTTTTTTCCTTGGGTTCGTTGGTGGCTGCTCAACAGATTGTGTAGCCCATCCAGTGTCCCTAGCATGACAGTTTGTATCTTACTTAAGATGTTGGTTTTGAAAGTGAGATTGAACAGGATGACTGGTCTTATTCCTCTCTTTTTTTTTCTCCTCTACCGGCAGGTACTGGAGAGAAATTATCCATCGTACTGGAACTGGTCAGATACAGGTGAGTGAGCCCCTTTCCATTGGTTTTATTTGATTGTTCCTACACAGTACAAACTATTTTGGAAGCAAGTCCCTTCCTCTCTCTTTCTTACAAGGGGAGAGAGGAAATGACAACAAACAAGGTTGGTGGCTAACATAGTTTTGTTGTCTCCAACAGTTAAAGTTCTTTATTTTCCTACAAGACACAATGTAGGAGGAGTTCACATTGTTTCTTGACCCAGATGTCTGGCTGACAAGTAGCCTTTTACTTGACAGTTTGGAGGCATGTAACTCTCCCTACAGTTCAGAGGCTTATAACTCTTTCCTGTGTCCTAATTTGGTCAGGAAGTGAGCTCAGGTGAGCTGAACCTCCAGTCAGTTCTGAGGCTTTCTCTATCCTCCCTCCAAGAGTAAGTCTCCCTTAAGACCAAAGTTTTGTTCTGTATATGCACAAATGACAAATTTTCAATCAATTTGTATTTTTCACAACTAATAAACCTGCAGTCTTAACATACATTACCCACCTCAAGCCACCCCTCATATTTTGCCTGGACTAGAGGAAAATGATGTGATAAACCCAAGATGGGGTAAGATAGGTTGGCTACCCCTCCTCCTTACCCCCATCTTGGCTACTCCCGATACCACCAAATTGCTTGTAACTTTTTTAACCAAACTCCAGCAGGCAGTAGAGAATTATCCCCTATGTTAAGACTGCAGGTTGATTAGTTATGAAAAATACAAATTGATTTAAAATTTGTCATGTCTGAACAACTCCTGCTGACTAAACCATCATTTTATCACCATTTTTCTTCAGCCTATTGGATAAGCGTATTGAATATTTTTTACAGTGTGACCGCTGTTCGTCCTCAAAGGGGTTACACTCTTATTGTCCCCCCTGGTCTTCATAAGACATACCAACCAGTCTCAAAGAATTCTCTTATAGCTGGTCTCGGCCAGAATAGTGCTTGTTGGCACAGTAATAGAATATAAAGGACTCTGGACAAGAGAGCTCTGTTCCTGTCCACAGTGACTACTACTACTTTGGTTTTCACTTCATTAAATTCGCACAGAAGTAACAACAGCACTGGTGTTGGCTTTCTTCCTCATCACTATTGTAATCCCCAAGATTTGCTCCTAGTAAGTATTCAACTTTGGATTTGTTAATCATCATAACTTTCAGCTAAGTACATAGTTTTAAGACCCAGTGAAAAGTTTTAGTACCTAAAAATTTTAACAGGTGGGCTTATATTTGTTAATTACCTTCTCCAGTCTTTTGCATTGCAAAAGCCAACTCTTGCAAGGCTTCCCATCACCTGGCCTCTGAATAAGGTTCTTAGACCCTTTCATTCCCTCAGTTCAGTGGGCCCAACACAACTACAAGTTGTATGCTCCATAAGGCAATCATCTTGACTGCTTTGGCATCAGGAGCTTGGATTAGCAAACTGGGCTCTTAGACACTGACAATGTTTCATCACTTTATACCTAGTTATCATTTACTTTGTCTCCTGGGCTATCAATCCTGGCCAAGAATGAGGAACTTTTGGAGGGAAATTCCCCTTTTCTGGTAAAGGAACTTGGTATTTTGGATAAAACATTATGCCTGGTTCAAGCACTCAAGGCTTACCTACTGTAGATGTCATGGCAAACATCCCAGGTGGTCCTATTTTTCGTAAACCCTAGCACAAACAAACCACTTTCTCTACATGGGCTGAGAAATACTTTGGTGCACCTCATTGGAAGGCAGACTCACTCCTTTCCTAAGTCGCATGGCATCCAAAAGGTGAGTACAGTGTTAACTTCCTTCAGAAATGCTTCTTTCAAAGAAGTTTCTTGAGTGTACAGGGTGGTTATTAGAGGCAGTATTCCTGAACCAGGGAAGCTGCAATAATTCTGCAGCCAAACCCAACACAATTAGGTAAGTCACCGTAGAACCACAAGAAATAGTACTGTACATATATAGGGTTGTGTGTATCCTGTTCTTTATTGCCAAACCCCAATGTGTATCCAGGATAAAGAAAATGGTTGATAACCTGTGACTTTACCTTGGATTAAAAATTCCTGAAACACTATATCCATGAGAGTGGTGGTCATGCTGAGATATTACTGGGGAAGGTGCAATAATCCCACAGCCAGACCCAACATAGTTAGGTAAGTCACCTTAGAGCCACAAAGAATAATGCATGTATAGGTCCATGTGTCGCTTCCTGTTCTTTATTTCCAAACCCTAATGGGTATCCAGAATAAAGAAAATGGTTGATGGTAACCTGAGACTATACTTCTGATAAAAAATTTGTGTGGCTTATTGGGATTTATTTATTGGGAGCTAGGCCATTTTGTCACCCATCAATTTCTTTTGTAAGCTCTTTTGAGAATGAACTGTTGGTATGTTATCAGAAAACAGGTTTTTACGTAAGAAAAACCATTTTTGGTAGTCACTGTGAGTCCTCAAATCTACTCACTTCCCCTGACAAAAGGCATAGGACTGGGGTGAACATTTATTTTGTACAGACCTGGCATGTAACAAGGAAAATAGCCAACAAATGCACTGTCGTCACTGTGTGAGTAGGTTGAAGGGAAAACTCATGTAGTCACTGTGGACAGGAGATAGAGCACTCCTGTCCTGAGTCTTTTATATTCTGTCACTGTGCCAACAAGCACTACTTTAGTCGAGACCAGCCATAAGAGAAGTCTTTGAGATTGGTTGGTCAGTCTTATTGAGCCCTGGGGGGATTCATGAGAGTGTAACTCCTTTGAGGATGGACAGCGGCTACCAAAAACGGGTTGTTTCTATGTCAAAACCTGTTTTTTTTTTATCACAACTGAAGGAAGTGTAATGCCTCTATAGTTGCCATCTTCAATCTAATCTTTCTTTGATACTTTTGCTATGACTTCGAGTTCCCAATCATCAGGCTTTGTTTCATCATTCCATATTTTCCAATATTGTTGTTATTATTATTATTATTATTATTATTATTATTATTATTATTATTATTATTATTATTAAGCAGAGTAAGTAGACTACTGAGTTAATTTATTTAGCTCTCACTAGCCTGACCCAAAGGATTTGTCTTTATTAATAATAATAAAGTTCAAATGATCATAATTAAAATACTGCTGTAAAAAAATTTTATATTTAAGTTAAAATTTTCACAATTAAATCACAGCTTTTAAAAAATTTTATAACGTGTTCATTATGATGACAATTTCTATAACTGGTTGTTTTCCAAAACGTCACATTCATTGTTGATTATATTTTAGACACTCGAGCAAAAAAATATTTAACAGTTAGTGTTACTTTACATATTGTACATATAGGGATTGGATCATATAAACTATTAATAAGGTATCCATGGGCCTCTCCGTAGGGGGTTAGTGCCGTTAGTGCACTTCATGCGTGCACTGTAGGCATTACCTGATCTATGCAGTGTCCCTTTGGCCCCTAGCTGCAATCCCTTTCATTCCTGTTACTTTACCTCTGTTCATAGTCTCTCTCTTTCTTCTTACTTTCCACCCTCTCTTAACAGTTGATTCATAGTGCAATTGTGAGGTTTTATTCCTGTTACACTTTTTAAACCTTTTGACTGTCAATTTCAGTTTCAGCACTGAATGACCTCATAGGTCCCAGCACTTGGACGTTGGCCTAAACTATGTAAATTCTGAAGTTGCAAACGACAGTGGCCAGTTCTAAGATTAGTAAAAATTACTTGTGTGTTGTTACTTTTGACACGTTGAATTCCTATTCCAACAATGGGCTTGACCTGGTCACTATAGGAGGCATCATTTCATTATCGGCTAAAATCATCTCTGCAGTAATTCTATCATTCCCAGTACTTTCCATCTCCTAAGTTCCTTTATCACTGATCCCACTTCAAAAGCAGTGTATTTATATATAAATGCAATCAGGTTCTTGTATATCAGTTAGATTATCCTCCACTCATATCTCTTCCTCACAATCTCACAAATGTACCGCCAAGCATTGTCTTCTTCTTCCCTCCTGATGATGTTATTAACGTATCCCTCATTTTACAAGTAGATCTGTTTTTCTTTTCACCCATTTTATGTGAGTTAATTGTAAAAAATCACAAGCTCTAGTGATGATAAAATTGGAGGGAACATCTCAGGAGTTATTAGAAAAATGCTTACAATAAGAAAGGAGTAGTTTCATGTTTACAGTTACGTTTACAAGAAAGAAAACTCGGCCAATTCATGTTCACTTGGAAGATTTAAACAGGAATAGCTATCATAAGCTCATATTTTTGTGAATATGTATTACTGTGATAGGCTGAAAATAAGGGAAAGCGTAAAATATAAAATTTTGAAGAAATGGGAGATCTGTAAATCAATCATTTTCGTTCACAGAAACAATAAAGCAGTAGTTAAGAAAAGGTAACATATTAATGAATAAAACTAGTGCTAGAGTTTGAAAGCGTGTGTGCTGGAGGAGAAAGTGGCAGTCAACATAAACAAGTGTAATGTCATAAGGGTAAATGGAAACTGCATGAGTGGAGCAGCGACTGTTGTTGTAAACAGAGAATGGAAGCAGTAGACTTACGGGCATTGAGCATTAAATATCTCTGAAGATAGTAGGACGAGATTAGAGAAAGCGACTTGATATGTGTAAAAAGATTCTTATCATTCCTTCGCACACACCATTACCCTTTATTTAAATGCAGCCGGCTATTACACTATTCACATTCCTTTTAGAATAAATTTATGCATTAGTGAAATATGAATTACAAGACACAGGATTTGTATGAAATGTCTTGATGAATTCTTGATGCGAATGTGGAACATTCAAGTGAAATACCATTTTATATGCCTAAAAATCCCAGTTTAGAATAGACTGCTAGAAGAGATTTGAAATGAATTAAAATTCAACAGTAAAATCACCATAGGGGGTTAGTGCCGTCAGTGCACTTCATGTGGTGTACTGTAGGCATTAAGGTTCTGTGCAGCGTCCCTTCAGCCCCTAGCTGCAACCCCTTCCATTCCTTTTACTGTACCTCCGTTCATATTTACTTTCTTCCGTCTTACTTTCCACCCTGTCTTAACAATTGATTCATGATGCAACAGCGAGGTTTTCCTCCTGTTACACCTTTCAAATCTTTCTCCTCTCAATTTTCCTTTCATTGCCGAATGGCCTCATAGTCCCAGCACTTGGCCTTTGGCCAAAATTCTAGATTCCATCCAACAATAAATAAATATTAAAACTGAATATGAACAGCAAGTGCTGGTGAAAAGTGCCAAATTTATAATTAAATAAGAGACTATGGGAGATGGTCAGGAAGATTTTTTTTTTTTTTTTGTCCGGTCGCCTAAGTAATTTTTAACCTTGGTGGAGAAGAAATCCAAATTAACAAGCAAAATTTCTCTGAAATTCAGTCTCGAGTTGCTGCTACCGAAAATATAGAGTAAACGGTACCGCAGTGGTGAAATTGAAGGTATGAAGTTTGTCTCTATCGATTACATTGATTGCATAGACACAAACTTAATCATATCTTCAATTTCACCATTGTTGACGCGATTGCTCTATATTTTCGGTAGCGGCAACTTGAGACTTTGAATTCCAGAGAAATTTTTCTTGATACTTCGGATTTCTTTTCCACCAAGGTTAAAAATTACATAGGTGACCGGACAAAAATGTCTCATTCAATTATAAAGTCGGTGCATTTCACTGGCACTTGCTTTTCATGTATTTATTTATTCAGTTTTGTATAGGCCTATATATATTTACCTGATAAAGAAACTAGTATATATATATATATATATATATATATATATATATATATATATATATATATATATATATATATATATATATACTACTTTATCAGATACGTATGTAACTGTAATGACTACAAAGTCGATCTCTCTCTCAAATTCGTCTCGCGTTCTGGATAATTTGTCGCTACAAAGCCTCAGATCCAAATGAAAGACTATGAATGAAAGTAATGCGTGGCCGAAGGTTGCACAATGTGCATTCAGATATTCAGAACCAGTAAGGCCACATTGAAAGTAACAGACAGTGAGTCATAAAATGGAAGGATTTTGTAGTCACTAAAGCAAAAAAGGTCCTTGTATATTATTCCGTGGACCACCAAAATGGATCGAACTAAAGTGTTCGAGATGTTTGTCAATCACGTGAGAGACGTAGACTCGGAGGCGTAGAGGATTTAAGAACTTGGTAAGGCTTACGTAACCTTCACGTGAATTCGGAGGCGTAGAAGATTTTAGAACTTGGTAAGGCTTACGTAACCTTCACCACGTGAATTACGAACTTTAATTTGCATAAGAGTTAAAGACAAAATTAATCTGGATTTATATCAATTGTCAAGGTTCTCTTATACGCAACGACTTATATTTCCAAGAAAATGGCAAAGTTTGTATGATGGTTGCAAGAAGTGAATGCAGCTTCAGGTACATCACTTAAATATACTATATAATCTTCTCTAGAAAACAAAAGAAAGGTAAAAACCTGTTTTTAAATTGATTCGACTTTGCATTTTTGTGAGTGATGTTTAAAGAAAACGGAAAACATGTGAACCAATGTTATTCTTGGAAAAGGGCATGTTCAATCAACGTCATTCTTGAAGAGCCCTTGCACTGATTTTTTGTTAAATGTAAAAAATAAACGTGATGTCTATTCTGTTGAGCATTTTATGAAATAGTTATGAATACTTAGATATAAAAATATCCTAAGGTTATGAAATAAATGCAAATAAAAAAACAATAAAAGTTTGTGTCGCGAAGACCGGAGCTCTCCACTGACAGTTGTGTTTATTTGACACATCATGGTTAAAACACGTTTACGTTTAGAGCAAACCGAAGACAGCTGTTGTATCATTGAATTTTATACACCAAGGTTGAAACGCGTTTACGTTTAGAGCAAACCGAAGACATCTGTTTTATTATTGAAGTTCTTGCACCACCCAGTGCAAGTTTTATATAATCAACATTAGTTCTCGGTACTGCAGAACAACAGCGGTTGCCCGCAGTAGCACAGACGTCATCGAGTCGAGAAGACAAATTTACCGCAAGTTAGACGTAGCAGCTTCAGAGAGAGGTAATTTAATGTTAGTTCTTTTACGCGAGATATGAAACCGAGCGATAAGATAACCTAGAAACCTGCAACTTGCCCTCAAGAAGGACCTGTTGCACACGCCCACTGGGCTAAACATAGCCCACACAGGCTTTTCCTAAACAAAAATCATACCGTATGTTGGTTGGTTTGCTCTTTGTGTTTGCAAATGTTCAGCGTTTTGCACGCCATACCCAAAAGTCTAGCCATGCCCTGTGGCACTACTAACTACCCTAAGTTGGGTTAGTGCATACCGTATACCTCAGTAGGCTAAAACTACGCCCGACTATGTCTGATTTTAGTTGATAAGTTAGTAGCTAATGTGAGGTAAACATCACATGACCATTTTTTTTATTTGGTATTTTACTTTGAACCATTACAGTACTGTATTGCATTTTGGACTTAAGAACAGTATTTTCGTTTATTTTTATATTTGCCTTGAAAGTTTCAGACATTCGTTTGCAGGAAAATGAGTACTTTCAGAGATGGGAAACCCCACCCTTATTTCCTACTATTTGGGGGACTGCAGTGAGAAAGTTGGGTTTTTTTGGTGGGAGAAAAATACAAACTAGTAAAATCTAAGGATCTTAATCCCATTGAGATTTGTCATTCAGATTAAGGTAAGATTGTCAAATGTTTTCAAACTAATATCATGCCCTAGGGTAAGGACCTGGTACCCAAGGTGGTAAAATTTTATGTTTCCAATAAGACTCCAGTCATTCATTTTTGCATGAAAAACCATTTTGGGTTTTCCATGCAAAAGTGGGTAGGAAATGATAGGAAAAAATTTTAGAAAAGAACCTAAAAATTCCAACCTGTATGGAAGGGTGTTTGGGGGTTACAGTTTTCCTGTATTAGCTATGGAATGGGGGTGGTATTGTCTTACCTTGTAAGTCGTAATTTTATTCATTTTTTTATTTATCATCCATGCATAGTGTTTATGGGGTTCAAAATAATGAGAATGAGGAGCTGTTTTCAAAAATGCACATTACAGTTTCATATCATGTATTGGCAACTTATAAAATAATACCCCCTAGGTTAGGTTAGGTCATTTGCTGACAAAGTAAATGTCAGAAGTGTTCAAAGCTCATAAAGAATTTGTGAAAATAATATTTTCATTTTCAAAATGCAATAATGGTTGAAAATAAAATTTTTGTAACCTCATGGCCTAGTATAGGTTAGAAGGTAAAAGTTCAAATGATGTAGGTTCATATTGAAATTTAGCTTTCTGTTAGGTTCTTCTTACTAACATTGATGTATAATTTAAGGTTACCAAGAGGGTAAATCAGATTACCTAACTTCATGTTTACGAAGCATAGCCTTGATAGCAGTTCCAAATAGGGCTTGACTTACGAGCCTGGGTGTTTACTAAAGGCCAGTATTTCCTTTGTAGTATTTTATAATCAAACTAAATGGTTTTTGTGATATAGAAAGTTCCCCAGTTATCCTTAATGTTGGGGGTCTTTTCAAGTGTTAAAGGAAATGTGGATCTATTTCTAACGGGTATTCCTCCGCTGGTAGTGACATCACAGATGTTTCAAAGATTGTTGCGATGCTCACCCATATCCAACAGGAATATGCAAATTACTTTTTTGTCATGGTGATCATTGTCAAACAAATTAAAATCTTTCAGACTCTACTTTTATATAAATTTGGTATGATAATTCCAATAATTATTTTAATTGTGTACCAACTAATGTAGCCTATAACCTTTACATGGTGCTTGGGAATAGACTGGGTAATCAAAAGTTTTGAAATGTTTAGAAATAAATTGTATGGGTATCCATTTAGTTTTGTCTTAAGTTTAGAAGCATTTGTGAGCAAATCCTTTATGGCAATGTTATTGTAGTAGTTTTGAATTAACACTTTTAATATATTACTCTACAATACTACTATTTTATGGATATGACCCATTGATCTTGTTACTTTACATCATACTATGGAGACATACTTGTGGCCACGTCAGCCATTTTTAATCTGAAGTGTTTGTTGCCTATACTGTACAGTGATATAGGTAGCTAACACTAGGCAGTTTTTAATAAACACTTGTTCCTTTTATTGCTACTGGACTGCTACTACAAAGGACCCACAGAGTACCATGCATAGCAGCAAATTGCTTAATCTGCATTTTGCCTGTGAAAATGGCTCATCATTACCTGCTGTGAGCCAGCCCCTGAATGAATAAAGGAGAATTTGGTTGGTTGCCTGGCATGTAAAATGTGCAACATGCTCCTGGCAGCAAGTTTAAATGATGAAAGAGCTCATTTCAAGCTGGCTTTATGAGTTACAGGCAGTCCCTGGCTACTAGTGGCATTGGTTAACAGTATTTCAGTGTTACAGCTTGGTTAGTGATATCATTAACTAGATTTTTGGTGCCAGTAAATGATTTTTGGCGCTGGTAAGTGGTTTATCAGCATCGGTAAGTGGTTTATCAGCGTCGGTAAGTGGTTTATCAGTGCCGTTAACTGGTTAATAGTGCCGTTAAGCAGTTTATCGGCAATTTTTGCTTATTGGCGATTTTCAGTTAGCGTCACTCGGCCAGGAATGGAAACCCTGCCATTAACAGGGGACTGCCTGTATAGGTTTCAGTAGGAGTAGGGAAGGAGGAGATTACATCATTCTGGCATAACTAGCAGGGTGTGTTTCCATCCCTCTCTGAGCAGAATCCATGTTTTTTGGCCAATACTCCAGAAGTAGTGAATTCCAGGAACATGCACTTCAGCTCATTCAGTGGAGACGAAGAGTGACATGCAGTGAATATATCCACTGAAATTTCCCTTCTGAATCTGAAAGAAGTAGGGAACAGTCTTCTGCTTTACATGTGAGAGATACCTCAGATGAGAACCTTGCTTCTCCCATGCAGCAATCAGACATTGAAGGGGACCTTGATAGTGTCCACCCAACACCCCGTTTAGCAGGTACCGATATACTGTATTGATTTATCTGGGACTTCTGTCCTGTTGGAAGTGGTGATGTGACTGTCTTGGCCCAGTCAGTTCATGCAAGCTTCCTTCTTGATAGGGAAATTCCACTTGCTGTTCTTTCAGAATTCAGGGAGGAAATCATGGAGAGTATCAATGATGACTTTGCTGCTGAGTGTCAACATGTCAGAGATGCTATCCATGGTTCCCAAGAGGAATTTAGATCTGCCCTGGGTATGGAATTGAGTGTGATGTGTAAAACTTTCTTATCCTTTAAACTAGAGGATAGAGAGGTTGCACAGTCTGCCCCAAGCAGAGATTGGTTTTCCCACCAAAAAACTTAGGTCATGGGAACAGGGTAATAAAAAACACAAGCCCAAAAACAAAGTTGAATCAATTGTCTAGATCCCCGTTGAAATCAGATTGCATAATAAGAGACAGCCTACTAACTTCCAGAGCTCTGACTGGTAACTGATATGACCATGTCAGACTATAAAACCTCAAATCAGAATTTAGTACAGGCAACAATATCCACCCCTAAGAATGATGCTGATAACCCTTGGGAAGACGACTCGGTGTACATTCTTTCAGCAGGTGGAAAATACCTGATTAATGAAAGGAAAATTAATATTGAGGTTGAGCTTGTAGAATTTCAGGACAGAGCAGCCTTTCCCAATACTGAATGGTGCTTTGTCCCTCTTTCAATAGGAATAAAGAAACTGTTGAAGCAGATAGTTATCCTTCCTATTATATAGCAATGAAAGTCATAGAAGCAACCTTTCTCCAGTTTAATGGAAAATGTAGCACAAAAACAATTTTAAAGAACCAAATTAATTGGTATAGCAGTAAATTTGAAATTGTGGAGATCAATGTTTATTCATTTGTTGTATTATTCCCTATCATTGATTATATAAAGTGCTGAATATTATTTTTTTTTTTTTACAGATCTTTTACTACTTTTATACTCATAACTTGGACGACTACATTTTTGGTCAGGAGTAGAGAAGAAGGAAAGTAGAGTAGCATAGCCTAGAGAAATACAGACTTGCTTTTAGGTATGGCTGGATCTGCTGTATCCCCAACATCCCTAGTTGAGATAACTGTATCGTGCAGGTAAGCATGAATTTTTTGTGCATCTTGGTCAGGAGATTTCATTGTCTAATACAGTATTTCAGTAGTAGTAAGAATTTTAAGGATAGAAATAACAAGTCTGCCAATGTTTCTTAAAATTAAGGTGGATTTTCTTAGTGACAAAATATATGTTAATTTGGAACTATATTGCCTTTTACAGTTCTAAGTTATTCTTTAGTTTGCTTTGTTTCTTGCCTATTTGTTGTGCAGTACAGTAATTTTCTTTTGTAGTTGCAGTAGTACATCAGAAAGTCTTTTACAGTGAAAACAAAAAGATTCTTTCTTCATTGCTTTAGTAGGTTTTTAATAAATCATTATGTATAAGAAACTTTACATGGTACTGTTCATTAACTGTATAAGCAAAAATGATGAAAATTTCAAGACTCCGTTTATACTTATTTACCTAACTTGTAGACCCACCACCCATCTGTAAGATTTTCATAAAGAAACTGACTTCTTTGCAAGTTTCTTTTATTTGAAAAATTTGCAATATTCATCAATAAATTTGGTCTTCATGTTGAAAAGCATGAACCAAAGAAACTGGCTTTCATAAAATACTGTTTTATGCAAATGCCGTTAGTTTACATGGGCCTATCTCTGTGGTCAGTACTCCAAGAGACACACCTTATACTGAAAAAGAACACTCCCCCTTTTGGCCACACATCCAGGAACCCCACCACTACAAACAATTGCCAGTCATTCTTGTGTGCCTTCAGCCTAGAACAAGTGTCACTGCTAATTTTTATTTTGGATAGTTTTTCCTCTGCTTTCTAGGGCTTTTGTCCTAGCAGAAGATTAATGATGGATTGTGTTTATTTTCCATGGAATTTATAATTGTTGATGTGACAACTATTGTAACTGTAGCTGATCATTTGAACTGACCAGATTCATGACTTACCTTAGCTAGCTGGTTTAGGTTTGCTTTACCCAGTTCAGTCAGGTAGTGTTACCAGGCTGTATAAGTCAAGTACTGCCTTTTATTTGTGAGTTTTTAGATCTTTTTTATATATCATTGTGTCTTGATATTATATCAGGAACTAGGGAACTGATTTTTTTATCTGATTGTTCTCAGTATCAATGTGTTTACAAAATTTTACTATGATCTGTTGAATGCATTCTTTCCAATGTTTGCAAAATACTGATTAAAATCATCTGTTCTCCTCTAAGCATCAGTGTCTATATTCTCGAGTGATCCATGAGATTTTTTGTTTGTAGGTATTATTTTCTTGATGACATTCTATGTTCCCTTCGTGTTACCCTTACATTTAGAGAATTCTTCTTTTAAGTTATTTTTCTTCTTATAGGACAACATCATTTTGACATGTTTCTTTTCCCATCTGTAATTAGTAGACCAAAATATTGCACTGTATCCAGTTTGAATGAAAAGTTCAGTTTGACTGGAAAAGTCCATTACTCTTACGAGACTGTTCTGCTTTGGGGACTGGAAAAGTCCATTACTCTTACAAGACTGTTCTCCTTTGGGGACAAGTCCAGAGATTGCACCTCCACAAAATTAGGCTGTGATGAAATAAAGAGTGCACGTATGAAAAAAAAAATTAATTTTATTTAGAAAATACAGTAGCTGTATTTTTTAAAAAAATAATTTGTTTCACCATAAACCAGGTATATATGAGTTACCAAAATTTAAATTTAAGTGGGAAAGATTGAGCTGTTTAATACCCCAAGATTGGTTTGTTGAGCATTGCGGGATCCATGGAAGAACTCTTGGGATGAGATATACAATTAATGGCTCTTTGAGAGTGCATGGTGGAAATAACTGAAACCATGACATTTTAAGTAGCAATAAGAGGTTTGTAGAAACTTTTTCCCAGCTTAATCCCCAGTCAGGGTAGCTGTTTATGATGAGCCTTTTTCAGGTGTTCCTTCCAGCACTCATTAAAGGTTCATTTTATAAATTGGTTTGGCATGCCCTTTTCAGTTGGACCCTTCTTATCTGGGATTGGAAAAAATAAAAAGCTGAATTATTTCTAAGGATAACAGCGCAAACTATCAGTCACAAACTTGGGGTGAGTCTGTTCCCTGAGGCACACATCCACTGGCACATTTGCACCCCCGTGCAAAACAGTTCCACGAGGCTTCACAGTCATCTGAGTCCCCCTTGCCCGCATATTCCCCCCACTTTTTTTTTCATAAGCCAAGTCAAAGGAAATCCCTGATCCTTACACTGTATAGCATCCCTCAATTTCCACTTGTTCTTTCTCCTTCTGTTGTCCGTTATTAGTTAGTTGGCAGATTCTGTGGAGTTTAGTGAGGCAGCAGCTCAAAGGCCTCACAGGGGACATCCATCGCCACACTGTCTTACAGTAGCCTTCCCCTTTGTGTGACAAGAATAGGTCTTTCATTTTTTATAAGGTTGTACCTCTATACTTCGAATGTTAACTCTAACTGCTGCGTCCAGTACCATGGGGAATGTTTGATAGTACTCTCCCAACTTGTAAGAAATTGTAAATAACCTGGAAAGTCTTCACCCTGTATGTCACCATAAAGGAGTGGATGAAATAATATCTGTTGTCTCTTGGCACTGATTCAGTCATCAGAGGTGTAGAAACAAACTTGTTAAGTCTTGCATCATATAAAGAACGTAAAACTTTCGTTCACTGAAACGCTAACAAGTTCATTAAAAGTATAGTTTCCTTACACCCTCCACTCAGATTAACCCTTAAACGCCGACTGGATGTATCATACGTCGACTAAAATTATCTGTTGGGTGCCGTGGATGTACCCGTCGTAATGCGATTACAAAAATTTCAACCTTTGGTCAACTTTGACTCGACCGAAATGGTCGAAAACACAATTGTAAGCTAAAACTCTTACATTCTAGTAATATTCCATCATTTACCTTCATTTTGCAACAAATTGAAGGTCTCTAGCACAATATTTCGATTTATGGTGAATTTTTGAAAAAAAACTTTTTTCCTTACATCTGTTGCAGTAACTCTGCTGAAAATTTCAGAAATTCTTTCATCATTTTGTCGTAATTTTGCACTGTTTTATATTAGCCGTTACATAAAGTTTTATATATGAAAATGTGTGCAATTTCATGTAAAATACAACAAAATACAACCATGGTTGTAGCTTTTACCAGTTTGAAATATTTTCATATAAATCATGATAACTGCCAAAATTTCAACCTTCGGTCAACTTTGACTCGACCGAAATGGTAAAAATGCAATTGTAGCTAAAAATCTTACATTCTAGTAATATTCAATCATTTACCTTCATTTTGCAACAAATTGGAAGTCTCTAGCACAATATTTCGATTTATGGTGAATTTTTAAAAAAAACTTTTTCCTTACGTCCGCGCCAGAAATTCTTTCATCCACGTTGTCGTAATGTTTGCACCATTTATATTAGTCGTTACATAAAGTTTTATATATGGAAAAATGTGCAATTTCATGTAGAATACAACAGAAAATAACTCATGGTTGTAGCTTTTATCAGTTTTGAAATATTTTCATATAAATCACGATAACCCAAAATTTCAACCTCGGTCAACTTTAACTCAATCGGAAATGGTAAAAAAACGCAATTATAAGCTAAAACTCTTACATTCTAGTAATATTCAATTATGTACCTTCATTTTGCAACAAACTGGAAGTCTCTAGCACAATATTTCGATTTATGGTGAATTTCTGAAAAAAAAAAAACTTTTTCCTTCACGTCTGCGCGTGAGTAATTCGGCGAACATCTCAGAAATTCTTTCGTCACGTTGTCATAATGTTTGCATCGTTTACATTAGTCATTACATAAACTTTTATATATGAAAATGTGTGCAATTTCATGTAGAATACAACAGAAAATAACTCCTGGTTGTAGCTTTTATCAGTTTTGAAATATTTTCACATAAATCATGATAACTGCCAAAATTTCAACCGGTCAACTTTAACTTGACCAAAATGGTTGAAAAACGCAATTGTAGCTAAAACTCTTACATTCTAGTAATATTCAATCATTTACCTTCATTTTTCAATAAACTTGGAAGTCTCTAGCACAATATTTCGATTTATGGTGAATTTTGAAAAAACATTTTCCTTATGTCCGCATGGTAACTCTTTAACATCTCAGAAATTCTTTTGTCACGTTGTCGTAATGTTTGCACCGTTTTATATTAGTCGTTACATAAACTTTTATATATGAAAATGTGCGCAATTTCATTTTAGAATACAACAGAAAATAACTCATGGTTGTAGCTTTTATCAGTTTTGAAATATTTTCATATAAATCGATAAATAGAAAAATTTGACTTTCTGTCAACTTTAACTCAACCGAAATGGTCGAAAACTGCAATTGTAGCTAAAACACTTACAGTCTAGTAATATTCAATCAATTACCTTCATTTTTCAACATACGGAAGTCTCTAGCACAATATTTCGATTTATGGTGAATTTTTGAAAAAACATTTTTTACGTCCGCGCGTTATGAATTCATGCATCATTTTGTGATAATATTTTCTCTGTGTTGCTTTGGTCATTTTACAATTTGCTATATACCAAAATCATCGCAATTTAGTGTACAATAGAAAGAAAAAAAAATAACCCGTTAGCTTTAACCGTTTTGCTCACAACGCGATTTGTATAAAATTATATATGAAAATTTTTTTTTGCGCTGTCATATTTCAATATTTATATTTGATAATGATATTTTTTTTTCATTTCTAATGGTTGCATACTAAACTTCAGGCAATGACAAAAAGGAGCCAAAATGAACTCTTAATCTTAAAAACTAGCGTGCTGTGATTTTTGAAAAAACCTTTTTCCGCTTAGTGCTAACTCCCGAATGCCGCCAGCATACGGGAGACGTTTTTGTAAATAGAGGCTCGGCGTTAGAGGGTTAATCAGTGGATAAAACAAAAATGTGATATCACCTAGGTGAAGACCTAACCATGAACCATTTGTCTCTTTCAGTCAGCGTTTATTTGAAATTAGATATTTTTTAACTGCAGAGGCCAATAAAGGAAATAACATGTAAATGTTTGTTTTATGCTTAGGAAATTAATAAAAAAGAGTTTTATTTTTTAGAAATTTTACTTAGCATTCCTTGAATTGTTTTTATAGGATTTGGGGTGCTCATGATTGGAATATTTATATTACAAGAATTGTCTTTGGTAAAATCCCCAACGTGTTTGAATACTGTACCATTTAATGAAACTGGAATTGTAAAAAGTATGTTTATTTTTCAGGAATCTTAGAGATACTGATGTATTCTCAAAGAGTGACCCCATATGTGTTCTCCTGTATCAGCCATTTGGATCTGCACAGTGGACAGAACTGAAGCGCACCGAATGCATTGATAATACATTGAACCCAGACTTTGCAACTAAAATCCCGGTTACTTATCACTTCGAAGAACAGCAGCATTTAAAGTTCCTAATATATGATATTGATTCTGACAGTCCAAATTTAGCTCATCATGATTTCATTGGGGAGTATGAATGTACTTTAGCTCAGTTAGTAAGTGCTCGCACAGTACATAAACCTTTAGTCAATAAGGAATACAGTGGCGACAATGGCTCAATCCTCCTTGTCACAGAAGAACTCAGCTCATGCAAGGAAGAGCTAGTGGTACAGTTTGTGGGTAAGAAACTTGAAAATCGCAGTTGGTTTAGCTCACTTAACCCATTTCTGGAATTCTATAAAGCAAATGAAGATGGAACTTTCACTCTCGTCCACCGTACCGAGACTGCACGGAGCACTGAGGCACCAGTTTGGAAAGAGTTTTCTGTTCAGCTTCGCACGTTTTGCAGTGGTGACTATGAAAGAAACATTAAAGTGAACTGCAGGGATTTTAAGTCAAGCGGGAATCATAAGCTTATTGGTGTTTTCCACACAACAGTGAGTAAGCTGATGGAAGGTCCTGGTGCTACTAATAACTATTGGGTTATAAATGAGGAGAAACAGGTATGTAACACTCTTTTGTTCTTTGTCCAGACTGTAAAACTCTTCAGTATCTCATTTCTGAATGGTGTCATTTTAAATTTCAGTTAATTGTTGATTATATGCTCCTATAAATATAGCACATCTAATTTATACATAATCTGTCTCATAACACATTTTATTTATACATAATCTGTCTCAGGTGGCGAAAGCAGACAGTTCCAAATTGATGAAATCAGTTGGATGAGTTACCTTTTTTTCAGATGGGATGGTTGCTTCTTCATTCACTATATCTCCTCATTATTCTGCTTATATCATTTCAGGGCAGTGATGGTTACTTCTTCATTCACTACATCATCTCATTATTCTGCTTATATCATTTCAGGGCAGGTTATCTGATTGAAGCTGTTCATATTTCTGTTAATCTCTGCATGTTTAATTCTAGATAGTCTTACATATCATCATTTATTGCTTTCTCAAGTAGCAAAGATGATTTCATTATCTAAGCTTATCAAAAATATAGCCTGAGCACTCTTGTATTCTGCCATTGACTGATAGCTAGTTGATATTTTGTGTATACATTTGATGTAATTGTGAATACCTAATTTAATTTTTTAATAAATTATCACTTTATTTTACTATACTTGTACTATTGCAGTTCCAGTTGCTTCACAACAAATCCATTATTTAAATTAGACCATGTTCATTGTCTTCACAAATCCTTGACACCACTTCCAATTAAATAAATCTTCTGCTGTCTGGACAGCTGGAATTTGCATGTTGACTGAATGAGCTTTATATATATGCTTTTCATTATTTCTTTGTTATTCTGACGTACTCTCTTTTCATTCAAGTAAACATTCGTATTTTTCCCTTTTTCTATATTTTATTTTATTTTATTTCCCTTTATGCACACTAACAGTTACTCCCATTTTACTGTAGCTCTGTTTTTCTTGTGGGGTGTTCTGATTTTTGCAACTTCAATCTGCCATATTAGAAACTATTGCATCAAGGAAAAGTATTGAAAATACAGTTTGTTATTGATTGTATAAAAAAATACTAGCCTAAGTTAGTCAGCGTTATGTTTTTCCAGTTCTCCGTTGATTTTTTTTTTATTAAATCTGGATTTTGGTGAGTTTATGATTATGTTGTCTTGGACTTATTATACGTGTTTAGGAGTTGCATCTTTTCATTTTCAGATTAAAAAAAAGTTGCTCATGAATATTTACAACATTTATTTTGGATTCAGTGTTTCTAGGAGTACGTATTCTGTTTCTGCTGTTACTCCCATCTTATTTTTTGCTTGGTTGACATCGTTATTACTAATTAACAAGGAGTAGGCTGGTTATTGGTAGCGGGATGTCGGTTTTGTCTGATACTATTGATTTTTATCAATATTTGATATTTTGATGTGCAGTTGTAGAGAAGGAAAATTACTGTTTCCTTGCTCCAATTATGCCTTCTATGAACTTGGAGATGTATGGTATTATATTCTATGCCACAGAGTAACTGGTAGCCATGGGAGCTGGTTTCCTGCCTTTGGGAGAACTTTCTATAAAGGAAATTGCACTAGCAACAGGAGCTGTGCTAAATCTGTGTCAACATTTTAGAGATTTCTGTGTACTCTGACACCTGGAGTTTCATTATTGTAATCCTGTCAGTTTCATGATGAAAATCTTTCACAGAATTTTGTCTTCCCAACCCTACTGATTGCCCTTAGCTGTATCTTAGACTACATGAAAAATGAGGTTCTTATTTGCCAGGAACAGAGGATCTACGAGGCCGTTTGTGCAGTCCCGCTGTCCAACCAGAACATACTTTTTCTTGTGTACAGAAAAATACTTCCTGTACAAAGTCAAAATTGATTCATTCAGTGCAAACCCATCAGTGACAGTAATCCATATTCACGGACTTCACAAGTCTTAGACAGGACATTCCCGAAGAAAAAGTCCATCTGCTGGTTGCCCATGCTGTGCATGCTCCTTGCTTCTCTGTGATCTTCACATTTCTCATGGAGTCGAGCTTATGGTTGCAAGAAGAAAGTATAGCTGGGGAGGACCAGAAATGTTATAGATAGCTTTTTGTCCAAGAAATAAGTTTCCATTAAAAAAATGTCAGTTTGTAAGACTTGTAAAGTAATAATTTACTTTAGCACAAATTCCAGTTTTATGAGGGCATATCTAGCTGCTGAAGAAACCTCAAATTAGCAGACTTGAATGGAGGAGCCCATGGGGCTTGAGATTAGCAAAGAAACCCAATGCCCAGTGGGACAAGGAGTCATATCTGTAGATACAAAACCCTGTGCATGCAGATGAAAAGAATGTTGGAAATGGGAATATAGTAACACAGATGTAGATTAGGGTGTACCCAGCAAACAGGAGTTGCAAATTTTTGCTGTCTCCTAATTTGCAGGATGGCAAGGATAAAATAAAGATTGTGACGTAAGGGAGTAATAACTGCTTACTAGAAGGGTCCAATAGGCACAGCCTGGAAAGAGTATGCCATCATCCCTGGACAGTCTGTCTACCCTTGAGGTCATGAGAACTGACACCAATGGGTGGCAGTCCAAATACAAGGCGCCAGGATTTCTCATTGAAAGTTAAGGAAGAAAATGTATGAGCATATGCTTTAAAGTAGTGCCAGTTGTTTGAATTTCTTAGTATCACTTAGTAAAAGGACAGACTATGTTTGCAAATCTGTAGATGTAGTTTTCCTGTTGAAAAATTGTCTCTTGATGGAGGAAAGAAGAAATCATTTGCCTGAAATGCATTATGTGAGCAGATGGGGAAGAGGGAAGAACCCTGTAGTGACAGGTGGACTCAGTGACCTCTGAAGGAGGGGCTGAGAGAGCAGTAAGAAAAAGAATTGCTGCAGCATGAATGAATGAAGAGAGATACTTAGATTACAGGTAGATAAAAATGCCCCACTAGTAGAGAGAACTAATACTTTTGATGGCCATGGACAGGGAAAATGGCGTTTGATGTGAAAAGGTGTGACCACAGAATTGTAAGATTCATGGCCGGATTTTGATGGAGAGATTGTATTTTGAATGGAGAATTACTGGAGAGATTTGGCATCAAGAGGCTAAAAAACAAAGACAGATGGTTTGTACTTTTGATGAAAGAATGAGGACCATTTGTTCAGAAAAGCAGCTCCTTCCAATCTTCTCTGTCCGGTGATCTCTCTGGTCTGCTGAACTCATGTCAGATCTAGGTCTTTATCCTTTCCCCTATTTCCATGGTGGGTCTCCCTACAAGTCTTTATCCTGCTAGTTCCATATTGATTGCTACTTATTAACAGTTCCTAATCTGTGCTTATCACATGTCCAGACTACCTCAATCTTTGAGATCTCAGCGTATTTTCCAGCTGCTAGATACTTCATCTCTAAACCACTACCTTATTCACAATGCTGTGTGATCTTCCCACCACAATCTGGCCATCAATCTTAACTTTCTTTAGTCACACCTTTTCAAAATCTCCGTGAAAAGCTGAAATTAAAATGTTTACGATGATGATTGTAATGACATTCCATGGCTAGAAGCCTCAAGTCTGGTGCTAGTCATTCATCTAGAATTGTTTGGATAGTACTGATTATGGTTGTTGTTGCTCGAAATTATAGTGAATATCAGACAGTTGATATTTTTCTGCTAGTTGTACACAGTGAACATTAAATAGGCAAAAATTTTTATATCAATCATAAACCCATTATGGTACAGTATAGGTTTTATCATAAAGGGGTCACCCCAGCATCCTAACTGAAACTTGCTGTACACCTGAGGAGTTTGGTGCAAGGGGCATTGAGTCACATTGAGGACTCAAGAGCTTATGGAGTGTAATGTCTTCCACAGTTTCTCTGGGGACTGTACTTCGTAATACAGGTATGGCAAGGAGCTTTTCAAGACATCTATATTTGGTGTTTCAGGTGCACTTACATTCTTGTCATTTATCATTCATTATACTTCAACCAGAAGCCTTTTAGGTTTGATCCCCCTCCTGTCTTCTGTGCATTGTTTGGATAGATTTTCAGCTTTATCTTATTTTAGTTTTTACCTGTTCTTTAAGGTGAATCTTTTAAGCCATATCTATGAACTCTGACCTAGTGGTCGGATTAAATTACTTCACTGCATGAAATTTTTAAATTACGCAAAATCTGAGAGTGCAGTGCTGTATACAAACTTGGCTCCTAACAGGTTGGCTTGATTATGTTTTGCTACTGGATCAAGTCAATTTTTTTATGTATAGTGCCTTCACAAATTTACTAAACAGGGTTACTCTCTGGAAACAGCTACACAACCCCACAGTTTGTATATTATGAAGCATTGAAATTACTTCAGGATTAAAAATTTACTTTTCCATGCTTATCAAATTTGCTTTTGAGTCTACTTGAATAAGAACTTGAGTCTCTTGTATTCTATAAGAATTACTAGTAAATTGTCTTTTACCAGGGTTCAGAGTCACTTCTTTCTTGTTGCTGTCCACAAACTGGCCAGGTACTGTATTTTAGGATAAAGCATTAGTTATATTGAATACAGTGGGACAACTGTTAAGACATAGTTAGAATAGATATTTTGTTAATGTTAGAAATAGCAAATTTGTTTGAGTTTTGTAGATTTTTTATGTATTTCTTTTTAGTCTCTGTATCAAGAAGAGTTTATATTGCAATTGATAGTGCTCATAGATCCATTTCTGCACTAACATAGATATCTGTTGGATTTAAACGTTGAGATTTTAACTAATATGCAGAATGTTGGTCATGCAGTTTAGTAATTTCGTATCATCACAACTCTTTCTTTAATCCACCACCACCATTGCTAGACTAATTTTACCTTGTAGCCTTTCTTGACATGATGATGCTTTTATACCGTATGTAGATCAAGCTGCAAAGATAAATTTGTTCACAACAAACTCATTATTTGTAAGGATCCAAAATTTGTGGTCTTTCCAAATCTAAGACATTCTATTCCATATCCAAAAGAACATGACTGCTTGACAGTGCATGCTTTTTATGGATCTTAGTACAGTATTCCAGAGTGCAGAAAGCTTCCTATTCAGTTATGTGGCCTATTGATATCAAGGTTTTCCATTTTCTAGACTTTTGGATGATTTTTATCCATGATTGATAATTTAATTCTATTCTTTAATCATGCTGGTTTTTATTCATTAGAATGTGACTCTCTTTTTTTTGGTATAAGAATAATTTTGATGACATCCCATGTAGAGCTTTTCTGTGTTATTGAGGGGGGGGGCATTCACTGTAGTACAGTACTGCAAGTTTTCCACTTATCATTATATTTTTCTACACTTCAGGGTTTTCATTACTTTCTTGATGGCAGTAAATGATAATGATTTATGAGCAACAGGCATTGCTAGATACCGGTAGGCAAGTTAGCTTGTTTATAAATTAATTTTGCACACTTTTTACCATGGTGTTAAAGAGCTAGCTACTCGAGTGCTAATTAACTGCTGACTAGTTTTCCTTCTGTATGTTTTATATATTTGTATTATGAATTTAGGTTTTTTCATTATTGCTGCAGCAGTTTCAGCTGTAAATGTTTCCCTTTGCATATCTTTATTAAAGTAGTTTAGAGAGTTTTTACCAAATTAGTTTAGAGAAAGTTTTGACTAACACCTTTCTTTATTCTTCGTTCAGTTCTGTAGCTGGTAGGTTTTGTCTTTTTAAAGAATATTATGATAGATTTCACTTTACCAGTAATTTTGCGGATGAAACAGATTGGAACAGTATTTATATGTTTTGGCTACACTGGATGACTGCAGTTACTAGGAAGTATCAGATTTAAATTACCTATACCTTATTTTTATTTTGTATACTCTATTTGTATTTTACTTCATTAGAGGAATTTATTTTGTGATAGAAATTCATTTTCGCTATTGTGGTTCGGATTCCACAATCTAGGTTTGTTGCTAAGTAACCAATTGGTTCTTAGCCACGTAAAATAAGTGTAATCCTTCGGGCCAGCCCTAGGAGAGCTGTTAATCAGCTCAGTGGTCTGGTAAAACTAAGCTATACTTACTTTAGAGGTACTGCCCTTTGTGGACCACTGTAGGTGTATGTCATTGAATTTTGAAAGGTACCTTATTTTCAGTTATTGTTTAGCAAAAGTTAGCAGTAATGTTGCCCACTTGTTCTCTCATTTTAATAGTTAAAGTAACAAAGCTACTGCAAGTTTCTGAAATTCACATTTACTTGTGTATTTTCTTTTGAAATTGAAATGGAAAGTTTGAGATTTGTTAAGAACACAAAAATTTGGCATATTTATAAGTAATAAGTTTGTATTATTAAGAAAAGTTTGCATTTAAAAATAGTTGGGTATGGTTTCACAATAACCCATTACTCTTAATTAGCCTTCTTCTGTGGGTGATATCCATCCCAGATAATTCAATCCCTCTATAAAGTAAGCAGAAGTCAGTCAATAGCACTGTGAATAAGTGGATGGGTCTAGATCCTCCGTAGCAGCTATTGTCATTCTTCTTGGCTGCTGTGATTCTGAGATATCTTTTGTTCAGGCATGGACTTATTCCTTCCATCTTTTGTATAATCAGTTGTTATTCACGTATGCAATAAGGTGGTTGGTGATTGCATCATGTCTGAAGTTGGCATTGGATATTTACTGAATAATCATTGATTCAACAACTAGTCAGTGAAGGTTTGGAGTTACTGGATTTGTGCAGCTTGCTGAAATATTCATGTTAGTACTGGTTTTCTTATGTTTGATTAGAAAAAATAATTTTGTAACATTCAAGTTTCTTGAACATCTCTCTTTTTGGAGGTACTGCCTTTGTGTAAGATTTTGGATTAGGATACTTGATAAAGCATTGTGGCTCTATGTAAGTTCTTTTTCTCTTACTCCTCACTGTGCCTCCACAGTTGCTTATGTCATTTTGCTCCAGATTAACAAACCAGTTTTTATATTAAATTTGGTAATCCTTGCATTTTGTGTATCTTGGTATTGGTGGTTTGTTATTAATGTTGTCTGTTTATTTGTATTAACCCTTAAACGCCTACTGGATGTATCATATGTCGACTAAAATTGTCTGTTGGGTGCCGAGTGGACGTACCGTACGTCGACTACAAAAAATTTCAACCTTCGGTCAACTTTGACTCGGCCGAAATGGTCGAAAAACGCAATTGTAAGCTAAAACTCTTACATTCTAGTAATATTCAATCATTTACCTTCATTTTGCAATAAATTGGAAGTCTCTAGCACAATATTTCGATTTATGGTGAATTTTTGAAAAAACTTTTTCCTTACGTCCATGCGGTAACTCGGCTGAAAATTTCAGAAATTCTTTCGTCATTTTGTCGTAATTTTTGCACCGTTTTATATTAGCCGTTACATAAAGTTTTATATATGAAAATGTGCACAATATCATGTAAAATACAACAAAAAACAACCCATGGTTGTAGCTTTTATCAGTTTGGAAATATTTTCATATAAATCACGATAACTGCCAAAATTCGGTCAACTTTGACTCGACCGAAATGGTAAAAAAATACAATTGTAAACTAAAACTCTTACATTCTAGTAATATTCAATCATTTACCTTCATTTTGCAACAAATTGGAAGTCTCTAGCACAATATTTTGATTTATGGTGAATTTTTAAAAAAAAACTTTTTCCTTATGTCCGCGCCAGAAATTCTTTCGTCATGTTGTCGTAATGTTTGCACCGTTTTATATTAGTCGTTACCTAAAGTTTTATATATGGAAATGTGCGCAATTTCATGTAGAATACAACTGAAAATAAATCATAGTTGTAGCTTTTATCAGTTTTGAAATATTTTCATATAAATCACGATAACTGCCAAAATTTCAACCTTTGGTCAACTTTAACTCGACCGAAATGGTCGAAAAACGCAATTATAAGCTAAAAATCTTACATTCTAGTAATATCCAATCATGTACCTTCATTTGGCAACAAACTGGAAGTCTCTAGCACAATATTTCGATTTATTGTGAATTTCTGAAAAAAAAAAACTTTTTCCTTA
Source organism: Macrobrachium rosenbergii (assembly GCF_040412425.1). Lineage (NCBI taxonomy): Eukaryota > Metazoa > Arthropoda > Malacostraca > Decapoda > Palaemonidae > Macrobrachium > Macrobrachium rosenbergii. The sequence goes on along the minus strand of NC_089782.1, from coordinate 43,437,129 downwards.
CGTCTGCGCGCTGTAACTCGACCGAATATCTCAGAAATTCTTTCGTCACGTTGTCGTAATGTTTGCATCGTTTTACATTAGTCGTTACATAAACTTTTATATATGGAAATGTGCACAATTTCATCTAGAATACAACAGAAAATAACTCATGGTTGTAGCTTTTATCCTTTTTGAAATATTTTCACATAAATCACGATAACTGCCAAAATTTCAACCTTCGGTCAACTTTAACTCGACCGAAATGGTCGAAAAACGCAATTGTAAGCTAAAACTCTTACATTCTAGTAATATTCAATCATTTACCTTCATTTTGCAATAAATTGGAAGTCTCTAGCACAATATTTCGATTTATGGTGAATTTTTGAAAAAAACTTTTTCCTTACGTCCGCGCGGTAACTTGGCCGAACATCTCGGAAATTCTTTCGTCGCGTTGTCGTAATGTTTGCACCGTTTTATATTAGTCGTTACATAAACTTTTATATATGAAAATGTGCGCAATTTCATGTAGAATACAACAGAAAATAACTCATGGTTGTAGCTTTTATCAGTTTTGAAATATTTTCATATAAATCACGATAAATAGAAAAAATTCTACTTTCGCTCAACTTTAACTCAACCGAAATGGTTGAAAACTGCAATTGTAAGCTAAAACACTTACAGTCTAGTAATATTCAATCAATTAGCTTCATTTTTCAACAAACGGGAAGTCTCTAGCACAATATTTCGATTTATGGTGAATTTTTGAAAAAAAACTTTTTTTTACGTCCACGCATTACGAATTCATGCATCATTTTGTGATAATATTTTCCCTGTGTTGCTTTGATCGTTTTACAATTTGTTATATACCAAAATCATCGCAATTTAGTGTATAATACAAAGAAAAAAAAATAACCTGTTAGCTTTAACCGTTTTGCTCATAGCGCGATTTGTATACAATTATATATGAACATTTTTTTTTGCGCTGTCATATATTTCAATATTTATATATGATAATGATATTTTTTTTCATTTCTGATGGTTGCATACTAAACTTCAGGCAATGACAAAAAAAGGAGCCATAAATGAACTCTTAATCTTAAAAACTAAGCGTGCTGTGATTTTTTTAAAAAACCTTTTTTTCCGCTTCGGCGCTAACTCCCGAACGCCGCCGGCATACGGGAGACGTTTTTGTAAATAGAGGCTCGGCGTTAGAGGGTTAAGTAGAAGATTTTCTGCAGCATTAAGTAGATTTTCTGCAGCAAAGTATTTTGACTGAGTAGTCCAAGTAGACTTTGTTATATGTACTATTTTATTGTGAAAATATATATTTTTTCTTCTTCTTCTCCTCCTCCTTCTCAGGTTAATCCTTTGGACCAGTAATTAAGTTTGGCTTGTCCGCCCCTCCAGTAGCTAACTAAGGATTGTTCTTATTGTTATAATCTTTTATATAATTTAGTTATATAGTTTTTATGCTGGTATGCAGTTAGTATTTATTACATTGCTCGATAGATAAGTTACTGCATTAAATCTTGTAACATCATAATATCAAGCATTTGTCAGTTTTTGCTTGTTATATAATAATTTTACTGGTGATGTTTGTCCTTTTTGCCATACCTGCTGAATGGTAATATTATTAATATTACAACTCATTCTTCACCTTTTATTGGTGTCAGTTTACAAAAATTAATTTTTAGGGGAAACAAGAATTCTTGGCCTCAGTCTCTTGCTCATTGGTGAAAACTCCATTGCTGTTATTTGTGTTGATGTGGCAGCAGGCCTTACACTCAGTGCTAAAAGTGTCAGTCCTGCTCCTATCACTGCAACTCCAGTTCGTTTGGCTACCACATAGAGGAAGCATTAGAAAACCAGTTAGTTGTATGCAATGGGGTTTCTTCAAAAGTTTATAACTCTTGATAGTGGAATTTTCACTACTACCAGTGCCCTGTTGATCCAATCACATTTCAGTTTAGCAGAGACCTTTGTGTTGAGCCATGCTCAGATATGCTGTATGGTGTTTCAGTATTGTATGGATTTAATTATTTCATCTTCTTGTCATGGTCCATATTAGTATCTTGAGGAGCACCACACTAGGCACACTCTTGGTTCTAGCCATTTCAGTGCCTTTATCCAAGACAACCAAACCAACTTGCAGGACCAGAGTAGCAAGTTGTGCCAGTGTTGGGCCATGAGAGTCACACTCAAGGGTATGGATGTAGACTAGACAAGCAACAAACCTGGATCCTCACCATGCCAGTTACTGCATCCAGAGTTATATGAATGTACAGACCAACAGCTCAAGGCCAAATCCATTTCAGGGGTAGGACATTTTTTATACCCTGAGTCACAATCAGAGCTCAAAAGGAGACCAGGGCTGCCCTTATATCAGGAGGCATGACTAGGGCTCTGTCAGTGCTTGAAGTAACAGCCATAGGCACATTACTGGTCTCTCACAATTTGAGACCAGGTCCAACAGGAAAAGTTACACCTAAGGAACCATACCCCAGCCAGGCCAGGCCCCTTACCAAGGGCTGAAGCTATGTCCAAAATAGCATTAAAGGATAGGGCTGCAACCCAAGTCTAGAGGGACTTAGCAATTCCAGAAACAATTTCCAAACTGGGAATATCTTCCTTGATGACTGCAGTGGTAGAATATTGCCTCATAGGACCCTGGGATCCACCCCCACATTCATCAAACTACAAGTTGACTGCTGTGTATTTTGTAAGAGTGACTGAAGTATCAAATGGATTCCAGGAAAGGGTCAAGTAAAAGTAATAGGTTTCTATGAAAAATCTTTTTGTTTTCAACATATTAATGCCTTGAAATTTTGAGGGATATTATCACTAATAATTTTATAATACTTTCTAGAGAAAGAAAGGTGCCAGTTATAAGAATTCTGGTGAAGTTGCAGTGAACACGGCTTATGTTCGACAAGTATATTCATTTCTGGATTACATCAAAGGTGGAATGGAAATTAATGCCTTTATTGGTATTGATTTTACAGGTACCTATATATTTTTCATTTTTCTTTTTTACATGGTTGTCTTTAAAAGCTTTTCCTAATGCACTATTTTGTTTAGTTTTATAGCAGTATTTTCAGTAGTACAGAACTGATTTTATTTTGGTCAAATCCACAGAAATATATACTGTATATATACAAGTTAAACCCATCATTATGTAAGGTTAAGGTTCATATAAGTGCTTTTTGCCAGGTTAATAAATTACCCTTGAAGTAATGAGCTTAGGATAGTTATTATAAGTCAGAGCTTGTTGAGAGAATCTCTCACAAGTCCATAAACAATCCATGTTGACAGTTTCGAAGATGTTTTGTCCATTTTAATTGGCAAATATGTCCTTTTGTTGTTTAGATTTTTTAATTTCTTTATCCACGTTAGGATTTAGCAAATCTTTTTTATTATCATCCCCTTACAAAGCATTCATGGGTATAGCCAAGGCTTCCATTGGATTGTCCCTATGTCTGTATGCATGCCTCACATTTAATAATAATTCTCTATGAACAGTAATAATTTTTTGGGGAAATTAAATTTAAACCATCCCCAACACTTTCCAGTCTCTATCTGATGTCAGCATATATATTTTTTATATTTTCCATTTATATATACCTTGCATGGTGTTAAAAGCCATGTTATCATCACTATAAATGGTATTCTATGTAGAATTATAACATTTATGCTACTGATATTACATGCTTATGCTATTAATGAATCTTTTTCCACTACAGATCCCATACTTTTCATATGTACAATACTGTATGTTCATTTTTAAAAGGTTTGTTAGCATGTCATCTAACATGCCTTCTTTAAAATCAATAAAATCAAACTACATATAGGTATAATTTATTCATTGCTATATATAATGGGACTAATATGAGGTGATACAAAATTTAACCTTAAACAATATATAAATACTCATATGATGTCACCTGTGGAAAATATAAAAAATATATTTTACAGTTATGGATTATTGATTTCAGGCATCTTGTCTCTGGAACTATTATTGTTATTAAAGAACAAGCCAGAAAAGTATTTAACTTACTGAGCAAACTTCAGCAGAATAAAATGCCCATCTGTGAAAGAAAGAGAATAAAAACATGACTATCAAGGACTTACCATATTTTCAGAATATTGTAAAGGAATCTCAAAGTTTAGAAAGAGACTTGACCCCCAGTGTTATGAACATAGTAATCAGCCTAGTATAAATGTACCATGTAAGTTTTGGCAAGAGAAGACCTTAAAAACATTTTTATCAACGATTTTTACAGCTGAATTAGAATGGTCCCCACAAATTGCATAAGCTTGATTTCCACTAGAGTAGTTATGAAATTATTATACTGTAGTGAACAGTTCAGAGTTTTTGGTATATTTCATTTTTGATCATTTTTCTTTTTATTTTTCTTTTTCTAGCATCTAATGGAAACCCACAGTCACCACAGTCTCTTCATTATATCAACACCATGAATCCTAATCAGTATGTCAGAGCCATCCAGGCGGTTGGAGAAATAGTTGAAGAATATGACACGGATAAGTTCTTCCCTGTGTTGGGCTTTGGCGCTAGGTTACCTCCTGATTTTTCCACTGCTTCGCACGAGTTCTTTGTGAATGGTGATCCTTCAAGTCCATATTGTTTTAGGGTTCAAGGTAAGTCTTCAGCAGTATTTGCATGCTTAAATCTGTTTTATTGATTTGGAGACATTGTTATTACAGGTATGTACTTTAAATTGCCTTAAAATATTAGCTCTTGATAAGTGAGGTCTATTTTATTCTCTCTTACTTTTTCTGTAGCGTATCTTTATTGGCTGTGGAAGATCAGGTAAAGGAAAGCTATGATTATTTAAAAGAAAAAAACTGTCCCCAACCTTTACTCCTGAGTCCTTGGTGTTAGAATGAGCTATTGGAATGTTAGTTTGTTTCCTTAGTTGTTTGTTTCTAGGAAAGCAGAGTAGTCCATGAGCAAACACATTAAAAAAACAGTTGTGTGTACTCTGTTATGATATTTAGCATTTATGTTAACACATTTTTCCTAGGTCTTAGCTATCTAAATGACTAGTGGTAAGTGCAACTTCCATGTAATTGAAATAAAATTGTTATTTTAGTTTCTAGGATGAAAAGCAGATTATTCCCATAAAACAGAGGGAAGTCTACAATATTGGAGTTTTGCATTTGTCAAGTAGTGTCAATCAGTCGGAGGAAAAAAAAATTAGATACAAATACTTATTTGAAGATGGTCTTGGCAGATATTATAATAGATATAGAGTGAAGGGCCAACATACAGCTGTTCTTGTAATATGGAAGAATATGCTTGACAGAATGCCTTGCCGGTTAGGCATTTGCATTTTAGGAGCAACACTTCATACAGTAATAAATGCATATATAATAGGCCTAATGCCAAGCTGTACATCTTATTTGCCCAATTACGATGAATATGTTTGGGTAAAATACACCAAAAGAAACTAACATCAATAGCTAGGAGTTATTACAGTACCCCAGTGAGAGGGATGTCTTGTAGCTTATGCTATTTTTATACAGTAATTCAAATAATTTTTTATTGAATGAAATAAACATTTAGATTATTAGAGTAATTCAAGAAAACAGTGCAATAATAAAATATTCAGTAAAATAAATATTGCAAATCAAAATGCATAAACTAATGAAGATTCACAGCCACTAGAATCGTTGTTTACATACAGTCAGCTTATTTAGCCATATGATTATTGTTGCTTTGGAAAATATGAAAAGGACAGAATGTTTTCAATGTACCTTTAATTCATTGGTGACTTTGCAATATACTATATATTTTCATGTATAAGACGACCTTTAGATAAGATGAGGTAAAAAACGATGACAAATTTTCATGAATTTATCTCGTATCTGTAGTATAAGGCGGCTGCTAAATTCCAAAACCACTTGTGTATAGGCTAGCTTTTGCAACAATAGTTATCTTATGAAATATTGGTTATGTAAAGATGATGATGTTACAAATGTCGTTTTACTTACTACATACTTAGAAATTCAAAATACCGTATATACTCGTGTATCATGCGACTTTTGAAGACCTAATTTTGAAGCTAATTTTAAGGGGGTCACATCATGCACGAAATATAAAATTAGCACATTTAGTATTCACATATTAGTATCGAATTATACAAACAATGAATATGCATCTTTTCCATGGGTCTTGTAACATTGTATGTGTTCGCATATTACTAATTGCGTTATAAAATGCAAACATAGCGATCATGCGCCATTTGCATTGCTTAGGTTTTTGTGAACGTGGACAACAATAGCTTCCAGAAATTTTTGTTTCAGCATCAATTCAATTCCGTTTAAACATAACCATGGGGGAAGGTTTCGTCCCATTTGCCATACACCTTAGAACAACAGTAAAATGTGTTCTTTCAAACACAGTAGTTTTGATTAAAATACTCTTCTCTCCAATATTATTTACGGTCGAGTTTGATGACATATCGAAGTTTAGGAGTTTCATCCATGTTGCCGATGCACTATAATTTATGGTCATTAGTGCTTGAACGTTGTTTGTTTTCTCAGCTGTAGCTACAACTTGCAGCTTAAATTTAGCAGTATATTTCCTTGCAATCTTTTCTCCATAGCGAGTACATATGGGTATAAAGTAAATATATATATCAGTCCTATTCTACTTAACGTCATTTGTAACATAATTACAGTAATTGTGTGCTATTGTACGATGGTTGAAATGCAAGCAAAATGGCTGTTGTTAACCGATTCAGTTGTTCATAGCCATGGCCCAGACCGTGTTCATAGCAAAACAGTTGTTTCTCGTTTGGATGCTTATGGCTATACTCGTTTACTCAACAAGTATAATGTAACTAACGATACTTTCATCATTCGCTTTACTTTTTTAATCTATTTAACTAGAAGATGGGATAAAGAGATGGAGTAATAGAGGTTAGTCCATAGTAATTTGGTCTCTCAACAAAGGAACTCGCATAATACACAAGATACAAGATAAAATAATTTTTTATGGGTGAAAATTTGGCGGTCGCACGATGCAGAAGATCGTGCGTTAACGAGTATATACGGTAAACGAAATAACAAAGTCGATTCTGTATCATGTTTTTCTTACACACACATCTCCTGAAAGGGAAACATTGTTTTGTTTACGTTTCATCGCCAGTCATAGGCAACCCCTAACAACAATACGATAAAGTATGATAATTATCATACATAATTGTTGTTCATATGACTAAATTGTTCTAAACAGTTACAAACAGCCTGAATTTTTTATGAAAAATTAATATTATGTTATCCTAAATGTTATTACTACCGTAATTACGTTACAAAACGATAAAGGTTGCTGTGAGCGCAACCATAGCTTGATATTTAGGCTGCATTCTGTCAGCTGACCTCATACAGATAAAGGTTGATTTCATTGATATGGAATTATTCCTCGAATAGGCTGTTTATTATGAAGATATGCAATAATATATAAGGTAGAAATGCTTTTATTACCTTTATTATTAGTTTATTTCATAATGTGAATCTTTTCATGTATGTCGGTGGCTATCGCACTGAGGCTGAGGCTAGCCTACCAATAAACATCATGTAGAATTCAAGGTTAGATTTTTAGAATGGTAGTATAAGATGACCCCCAATTTTAAGGGGTGAATTTTAGGATTTAAAGGTCGTCTTATACACGGAAATATACGGTACACACCATAACTACTGTATATTTTCAGTCGGTCAAAGGATAATTTCTCTGAACACAGGCAGCATGCATCACTAAGCTAGGCTATCCTGATAACAGCAGTATCTTATTTTGATATTTTATAACTTTGTTGATGTTTTTGGTATTATTTAGCAATTGCTTTACCCAGTGCTTAACTTTAATGATTTTTGTATGATTACTATTTATGAAATGTGTTAAAGTAAATTTCAGTAACTTGGTAATGAAAAAAGCCTATCAGAACAACAAAAATACTCAAATGTAATTCATTCAAATAATAGGCAATTTAGCACATCTTAAATTATGAAAGTTAATTAGTTTATAATAATAAAATAGGCTTGTTGTCTCGCAGTTTTTTCCAGTCACCAAATATTAAATAGCTTTTTATTGAATTAAATAAACATAAAATGTGCTAAAATGCATTAAAATATAACAGAATTGAAAATAGAATAAATAAATGCAGTTTAATACATTGCAGTGTTAAAATAAAAATTACAAAAACAAAGCATATAGAGACTCAAAAATGGTAATAGGATTATTTTGTTTTCATCCTGTCCACATATTTAACCGTACAATTCTTTTTATTATGGAACATGAGAAAAGAAATTTAAAATTGTCAAAATAAACCTTGAGCTCATTTATAGTAGTACAATACAGTAATTATTGTACATCTTTCAGTGGGGGTGCAGTAATATTAAGTCATTTTGGTACAGCCTAAGTTATTCATTGATAGGCTAGGATCGCCTGAAAATGTAGCTTGATGATATGAGGTTTTTTAACTTTGTTCTTTTGTTTGGTATGATTATTCTTATGAAGTGTGTTAATTGTGTTGCTTGAATGCAGCTAGGCTATTGTATGTTTTTAATTTAATGTTTGTGTATATTTTTGTGAGCGGTTCACTTGAGTACAATGTACAATTGTCATTAACATTTTTTGTAGTCAGTCTTCATCCTATTATGCAGTGTTGTGTAAGTTTGTTTTCCGTTCATGGTAAAGCGCTTACAGTTTGGAAAAAGAGGGCGAACCTACTTTTATTTTTGTTTTGTGCTGCTTATTTTTATTAATGATTCACATGTGCACAAATTACAAAGATTTAATATTTTTCATATATTTTAAAGATTGAAAATTAGAATTTATCATGATACAAGTAATGTTTTATTCAAGCCTGAAAGATCAGTAATTATCACAAGATACAAATAATATTTTATTAATTTCTCTTCTCTGTTCTTTGTGAAATGCTTACAGTTGGACAAATAGAAAGCCACTTGTTTCTGTTCTTTGTGATTTGAGGAGAGAGAGAGAAAGACTGCTTCAGTTCTCAGCATTTTTTATGTAATGTAGTAAATTTTAATTCAGTTGAAATAATTATTTTGGAACATCACTTTCACCTGAATAATGAAATCATTATTCTGACTTGCCAGGCTAATTGCATATGTTAGTACTGTTCTACAGTTCTGTCATTAATGTTGAAATAAGCTAATATTGAAATAAGCTATGATATCATGCTATAAATGCAATGGTATTATTATTATTATTATTATTATTATTATTATTATTATTATTATTATTCTATTATTATTGTTATTATTATTATTATTATTATTATTACTATTATTATTATTATTATTATTATTATTATTATTATTATTATTACTGTATTATTATTATTTAATTATTATTATTATTATTTTATTATTATTATTATTATTATTATTATTATTATTATTATTATTATTATTATTAAATGCAAGAGTAATCGAGTTTTGAGCTCAAGCATTTTGGGCAGCTGGCGGCCACCTCAGTGGTGATATTGTGAAACTACTGGGTTGTATTCTTGAGGGAGCCTTGTATAATTTGGGTATTTAACAGTTTTTGCCTTGCTTACAAAGACTGGTGTACAGATTGATAACTCCTTTGCATACAAAGATGCATTTCATAATTGTGCCACTACTTTGCGTATTAGAAGTTTTGCATTTTAAGAAATCTCATATTACGGGAACATAATGTACCATATTTGATAGCATATAAGACCTATGGATACATAATCCCCCCCACTTTTCAGGAGGAAATATTCAGAAAATAGTATTTGCTCCATCACAAACCATTTACCCCTTAATTATCCCCTTTTTGCTTCAGTTTGTTTGAAAAGAAAGAAAAAAACAGTATTAGCCAGCAGCTCTGTTTAGGCAGATCCCAGGTTCTCTGGATGCCACAGCTGTCATTATTCTTCCCTCTGTGACCATGTTTAATTTGCTTGTGAAGTTCCCAGATGTCTCACCAAAGTCATCATTTGTTTTGAGAATTATCCTCATTCTTGAGAGCTTTCATTCATTTTCCATGTAATAATTGTATATGTATTTTGCTTATACAGTGAGGTGATTTCTGAAGTTTCCCTCAAGTTTCTTTTTGGATATAGATACAACATGTGTACATACTCGTAAGGACCTGACATAACTATCCAAGTGAATGGTTTTCCTTCCAGTGTAGATGGTAGTTTTCAAGAAATTCATTTAAGGTCTGTCTTGTTTGTTCAAAAAGAGCAAATGTTGTGATTCAAGTCTAGTGTTCGTGTTTGTTTTGTTCAATTTGATTTTGGTAAGTACCTTCCATTTAGACATCACTGAATGTTTCCCGGAGGAATTCTCAACCTTGTTAATAGCAGGAGATTTTGGACTGCCTGGCACTCTCTTAATTGATGCAACAAGTTGCTGGAATCTCTTGGAGGTCCTAAATTTGGTGGCACCTCATTCCTCTGCTGTTGTTTGCATAGTATTACACACTCGGACAAGATTAGCATCAAGTAGTCCTGTGAGTGTGGGGGTCTGTTTTACAGCATCTTTGCCTTGCTATTGAAAGGTGTTGTGCATACTACTCATTGAGTATTTCATAAAAAAAAGCATATCTGACCCTGCACTGCATATTCAGAAATTTTCATTCAACAAATATGCATAGTAGACAAGTGGACTATATTTTATTAACACCCACAGGTTGCATGTTAGGCAGTACAAAAGCCTCTCATCAATGTCTCTTTGGACTGTAATTGCATTGATTTATGTCTGTAACTTTTTTCCATTCCCCATGGTCTTCTCACACCTCACTGGTAACTTAATTTTTGTAACCCTCCAGTTATCACCTCATTAAAGAGCAGATAATTCGTGTCGGTCAAGAAGTGTGACTTAGTAGCCCAACTGAATTCAATATTTTATAATAATGATTATATGGTATAACATCATAAGTCTGTTTCAGGCTTGAGGGCTGAATTGATCCACCCTGCCACTGAGTTTTTTTATTTAGTTACCTTTAATATGATATATAGTTCAATATTTGTGTGCCATTTATGAACCCTGTGGAAAACTTTTGTTTAAAGTCCTAATTGAAACTGTTTGTGGAGACCACATCTAAAATCCTGGTGAATACTTTGTGGAAAACTTGTTTCTAAAGTCCCAGTTAAAACTTATGAAATATTTGTTTTTAAAATACTAATAGAACTATGTCTGGAAAACTTTGTGTTGATAGAACCTGTCTGTGGAAACCTTGTTTCTAAAATATTATTAGAAACTGGAAAGGTTTGTAAAGTCCTACAGTACCTTTCATATAGCTATGCCTCCAATATGTCTCATTATGCTGTAACCTTTTCTAACTTATTTTCCTCTTTAAAATCCCACATTTGAATGATGATTGTCTTTTCATGAAAGCATTTAGAGAAAGAAAATGCTGATTCTGTTTTCCCGATCAATATCTAACTTTTCTTGTGCCGTTGTTTTCTTAAAATATGGGATTTTAGAGTACGCTATATAATATGTATATACTGTATGTGGGAAAGTGGTATGTAAATGTATAAGATTTGTAAAAGAATGCTGCTACATTTACCCTTCAAAATGTGAATGGAAAGACAGTTAACTTATAGTGTTTGTAGAACCTGATGGTTGGTGGGGTCCATTATTTGGTATGCATAACTGTTTAGGATTGAAACTGCCATTTGTCTAAAACAAACCCATTTCTTAGAATTAGTCCTTTTCATTCTTTGTGCAAGATGGACTCGTATGTATTTTTAAAATCTCCCTAATTAGTTTCTTATTTCCACACAGGTATTTTTCATTTTATGTTTAGTGCTTTTCCATCAGTTCCCTGCGGCTGGGATATAAAAGAAAAGTCATAACATTCAGTATCACTTTACAAAACCAGATACCCTAACAACAGTCAATGTTTGCTGCATTTCAGGCCACTGTGATGTTATCAGAATGGAGCTGACACCTAAGATAATTAGGATTTTTATGATCAGAACTAATATATCAACCATAGCTGCACTAGTTATCAAGATATTAACATTTCATTTTGATGCCTAACAACAAAAAGAGCTTCAATGAACGGAATGGAGCTGACAGCTCAAGATGAACTAATATATCAACCATAGCTCACTAGTTATGGATAGTGAGGGTTTGATTGTGCTCAAGACTATGGATAGTGAGGGTTTGACCACTAATTTAGGTCCAAGGGGCCGTGTAGATTCTATTTTCTCTCTCATATTTTCAAGTTTATAACAGTGTGGGGACCCCTGGAAGAAGGAACAGTCTTCAAGAAGTTTATCTTGGATGAGTGCAGTACAAGAACTATGATTACATTTTTGTTAGTAATTTTTCCTTGGGTTGGCAGAATCCCTGTTTAAAGGAGGACTGGAGATAGTTTCTTAAGAGGTTAAGTGTCTTAAGAGGTGGTTAAGTGTTCAACCCCAATCCCTAGTTTATGAGGCCTTAGAACCCGAGATAGAAATCTTCTAGGTCCTAAGAAATCTTACTGTTTGGGCTTTTTCTGGCTCTCCTTTGCTACATATGGTCTCTCAGATAGAATAAAACATATCATGGATGCGAAAAAGTAATAAGTAGTGAGACAAAGCCACTGAATTCTCTGCTTTTATATCACTCGTGTACCATTGTCACTTGCAGATGGTCTCTACCTTTGCCCTTTTAGAGTAATTGTTGCTATTTCTGGAAAACCAAGGGGTTCAAAGAAGCTACTATATATTTCTTCTCCCAGAACCGTATGGAGAGCAAAATAATAAAAAAAAAATACTGTCATATTGTGGCTAAGACAGTTATTTGAAAACCTTATTGCAAATGAATGATAACTACACAGCACATTTCATGACATTTACCTTGATTTCAATACAGTTTCCATGGTTTGCATGTAAAGTTGCCAAGCAAAGTATTTGAGCTTTTTTCTCAGGAATCTGACCCACAGGTGACAAGACTTGTTCCAATTGAGTCCTGTAGTAGCAGCAGGGCAGGTAATCCCTGTTCAGAAGAGGTTCCCAATCTGTAAATCCTTGATCTTTGTCATTATAACCATCCTTTCATATTTATTGTAGGGTTCTCTGCTATACCAATAGGGAAGTGCTGCCCTTTACTACATGTTGATCCCAGAAGTACCCTCTGGCAGTATGAGTCTCCTACCTTCATTATTTGCTAATGAGTATGAATGGAAGGTGGATATGCTAATTCACAGTACAGTATACAATTTCATACCATGTCGAGTTCATTTGGCATATTAAGGTTTTGGTCTCAGAATACAATCCCTGTAGTTTGTGAAAGACAGTTTCTGATGCCTAAGATCAGTTCCAGGAATCTTTAGGCTTATCCTATAGGTCTCAGTCTGTTTCGGGTTTTTAGCAGCTTGATCATTCATGCTAAAATTGAGTATTAGGCTAGTCTTATTTATGGCTGTGGATTTCTTGTGAAGCTAATATAATTGTTTAAAATAATTTTGTTTTCATACTTTAGAGTTACTTACAGTGTGATTCCCCACCCATCAGCCCTGTTGATTTCTCACAGTTCATGAACCAGATGCCACAAAGAACAAGTATGTTACTTGAGGCCCAAGACTCTTAAGTACTGTACACAGGCACAGTAATATTGGCTAACTACCATTATGTTTTTAAAAAATAGGCGGAATTGTCTGGCCAGTTTTGTGGCACACATAAAGGTTAATTATAAGTGCTATAATGTGCTCATATGACAATATTGATATTGTCATATGAAATTACCTAAATATATCCTTGGATGGCATTATATATCCATGCATTTTGTTTCCACAGGAAAATAAAAGTTAATATCTTGTTTGTTTCAAGAACTGGGTTATTGGTAATCTTTCAGTACAAATTGCTCTCATTTCAGGTTTTTTTTTTTTTTACGAAACCAGAGCACCTATGTTCATTTAATATTTGTAGTTATTATGAGGAATAATTAGCTGTCATTTTGAGTACAGATCTTTTTATGCTTACATAATAAAACTTGCGGTCTTTGTGAACTTTATACTATTTTGAGAATATAATAACTAATTAGCTCTGGGTGTACATAAAGACATTTATTTTTAATTTTCTGTCTGTCATTCAGTGCAAAGCATGTGAACACTTCATTGTACATTGTACAGTGTATACTTACATTGCACTGGCCCATTTACCTTATTTGTAATTTTTATTCCCCATTAGGTGTCATTGAAGCCTACTATAATTGCCTAAATAGAGTGCAGCTGTATGGACCGACAAACTTTGCTCCAATCATCAATCATGTGGCACGCTTTGCAGCCTCCAACAGAGCTGGAGATAAATACTTCATTCTTTTAATCATAACGGATGGCATCATCACTGATATGCCACAGACGAAAGAAGTAAGTGGATGTTGTTTTAATTACAGTTACAGTACTAAAGTTTGTATGTGAGATGTGTTTGAATTTTTAAAAGTTAAACTAAATAATGATGTTTTGGAAAGTATAAGAGGTTCCTTTGATCCGAATTACAGTATTCATTTAGGTTTCTGTAGATATATGTACAGTAAAAAAGTGCAGTACAAAAAATGTTATGAGTTGGAGTAGAGTAGAAATTGAAGAAAGAATAGCTGCCGTGGTTTCTTGAATGTAGGCAACCATAACATTTTATTTTTCATTTATTTATAGTTTTTCCTTTTACATATCAGGGTCAGGGATTAGACATCAGTTGATGTGGTATACTGTATTAGTTTAATTAATTATAGAATTTAAAGTGTGCTAAACTGGACAGTAAACTTTGTCCAGAGTCTGGGGTACTAGGGATAATTTGTGTACCCAGTAATGCCCCTCTGAGCTGTTGGGGGGAGGGGAAGGGGAGGCCCCCATTCCTAGTTTTGGTTTACAGTATTTGTAAGCTACCACTGCTGTAGAGGAACTATCATAGGCTTTGTTTCAACACTCATCCCTGGGTTTCTCTCAGGATCTCATAATATCATCACCAAATACCAGGTTCTTCTGGTGGAGTGGTCCTCCAGTGTGGGCTTTAGCAAGGCATATGGAGTCTATAGTGTCTCCCCTGTAATAGACATGTTCATATGCCTCTAAACCACAAGTGGCTCTTCTATTGCTCCCTGCAGCATGGGCTACAGATACAATGCTCTGCCAGTGTGGGATGGCCAGAAAGTCTACTCATTTCCCCTTTTCGGCTTGATCCATCAGATGTTGGTAAAATTTTAGAATTTTAGCAATAGGTGCATGACCCTTTTGGCCCACTTACGGCCACAACAAGGACGGTAACTAGACCCACTTTACTGATTGCAGACTTCCCAAGGTAAGTACCCACGTGGAAGAATGGTTGAAATAGCCCAATCTGCACAGGTTAGACACCTTTCAGTTTCATGTGTGATGATCATCCATCATACCATCAGGAAGACACATTTTTCACAAGAAGCAGTTGCCACTATCGGTTACCTGCAGAAAATTGATGATGAACTTGTACCAAGGAATATGGGTAAGGTTTGTGGTGAAACTGTCACCACCAAGGAAATCAGGTATGTCCCAGAAGTTCTGATTTCAGAAAGGACATAGGGACCTTACTGTCTTCTCTTTTCTTATTTGAAGGTGATTCAGGATGCATATGAAGCATAGGTCTTTGAGTTACATTGTTACAGGTCTGTCATGGGTTGCATCATTAATTTTGTCAGATTTGGGGACTGTAAAATTTCAGGATTCAGCTTGAGAAGATCTTTTGTTTTGTTCATCAGGTGATCCCTTCAGAGGAAGAGTAGAGTAAGGTGGTGTTGCAAGTTGTGTGTACAGTCTACCCTTTCTACAGGTTACCCCAAGGTAACTTGTAGACTAGTGTCTATCTGTATGACTCTCTGGTGGGATAGTGTACAGTAATTATGGATCCTGCAGCCACTGTAACATGAATGACCTATTCTCTTGTGGTAAGCAGGCCTGGATTCCTTTGTTTGGTCACACTCCCTTTTGTTTTATGCCTATCAGCTTTCAAGTTGGGGAACTGTCCGATTTAGCAAGTTGTACCTGTTGAGTACAGCCTTCTGTTATATATTACTTTATTTTCATGACAACCTAGTTATAACATGCACAGTTCCCTGTCCTTTAGAGTATTTGGTTCTTTGCTAATCTCATCCCCATGAGCTCTCATCAGACCTCTTGTTCTGGGCAGCTAATTTAGAGGTTTTCTTTCAGCTGCTTGAGGTTGCCTCTAAATTGCAAATCAGGTACTGAAATTACAAGGAATGGTTTTCTACAACAAACAGATGCAATTTTCTAAAAATGAAATATTACGTACAAACCCTTTGTTTATATGATATCCCACCTATTAACCCTGCTGTCTTTTAGCAGCCATACCCAGGCTACATGAGAATTTGATGTTCTTACCTACATGGAACTGAAGGTCTAAGGGCACACATCCACTCTGCTGCCAGCCAAAAAATTATTATTTAATTATTCAGGAATGGAGTGTAGGATTTTTGGAACCACAGATTAGATAATTGTAAATCAGGCTTCTGAATGCAAAAAGTTAATTTGATTTGAGAAAAATTACATTTTTATCTTATTTTCTGATGACCACATGCAGTTAGTAAATGTTCATGGTAATATATGTATTAAGAAAAGATAGTAATATGTTTTCAGGCCTTCCCAATAATCAAATTTGAATTTGAATAGTAGTAGTAATTTGACTTTGTTCTGTGTTTGCAACATTATTTTGCTCTTCTTGAAGTTTGGACATAATGTATTTCTTTAATTTGTGATTCTCCCATATATGAGAAATCTAGAGAGTAGGGTGGTTAACTTTCTCAAGACTTGAAGTTCTTTTTTTGCAAGTGGGTGTTCTTTCATTTTATATGAAAAAGAGGAACTTCCCACAGTTTGCGAGGAAAGTTAATCCGATTGTAACCGTCAGGTATACTGTGGTCAAGCCAGATTTATCCAGTTTTCATATGACCAAAAGTTACAAGAAACAGAACTGTGTTACATGAATTATAAGTATAAGATATTCCTTAAGACTGAAGATAAGGCTTGAAATAAAAAATCTGCCTCTCCCTAGCTTCATGCATAGTCCAAATAGTATGAAGTTAATACCAGTTTATTTGCTGGACTGCAAGGTGAGAACACAGAATAGGGATGACTGAGAAGCAGAAGTTAGAAATACTGCATATTGTTGCAAATGGGAACTGCTTGAATGTTGCAAAGGTCCTTTAGTACTCCCACCAGGGATTGCTGTAGGGCCTGCTGTAAATAGGAACTCCTGTACGGATTTTTATTTTTAGTTTTTGGTTTGGGAAGTGTTTTTGGCATGAACATCTAACCCCATAAAGGGAGAAGTTATTGTAAAAACATTGACTTTTGGTATGAATCTGGAATTAGTTTTTGTTGCAATATTGGATCAAAGTCTCCTTCACAACCACTGAAAACAAGACTTTCACAGGTTTATGTTTATTTTTTCATGAAAAATCATAAGGCATGTATATTAATTTCTCCTTTTATGATTTCAGGCCATTGTAAATGCTGCAACCCTACCCCTGTCCATAATAATTGTTGGGGTTGGTGGAGCAGACTTTTCCAACATGGAGGAATTAGATGGGGATGTTGTCAGGCTCTCTAGCAATGGTCGGTATGCTGCTCGAGACATTGTCCAGTTTGTACCTTTTACACAGTTTTTGAAGGGGGGAGGGGATCCACATATAGCTAGAATGAAGTTGGCCAGGGAGGTGCTTGCAGAAGTCCCAGACCAAGTACTCTCCTACATGAAAAGTAACAATGTTCAGCCTCAGCCGCCAAAACTTACCGATGCAGCTTTGCCCGCTGAGATTATCTAACTTGAGATGTGCAGCATTAGTTTTGTAGGTTGCATCAAATATTTCAGAAGGTTACATTTTACAACAGATGATACCTAGCCCAAGTATTCGGTTTTGTTGGGAATTTAGCAAAGAGCAGTGCCATATACCGATGTGTTGCTCCTTTGAAGATGCCTCCAGAAGCTACATATAATTTGCAGTGTTGCTTTTCATATAATTTTTTATTAGAAACAAAATCATTATACATTGCATTCCTTTTTCTGCATATTCTTCTGTAGTACTAGATCTGCACAGTAGTAGATAACTGTACTGTGAATGTTTTGTAGTTACTATATGCACAAGGTTTTTAAGAACTCTGAATTTTTATACATTTATTAGCTTTACATTTTTAAAGGTCAATAAAACCTGCATTTTGGAGAAAAATATGTACATACACATATATATATGTGAAATTCAAACATTTGCATGTTTGTATGCATGTTATGTAGTGGCCAGATATATTGTTTGATATGAACTGAGACTGTACTCTTTTGTGATAATAAGGTGCATGTACATATTCTCAAAATATTCCTTTATCATAATTAATTATTACGTTACCTTTGGCATCTTGGTGTTCCTAAATTCCAGTGAATGTAATTTTTTGGGAAAGCTAAGCGGTTTCATAGAAATTTCTAGTCCAAATTACGGGATGATCTTTCAAGCGGGAAGGTTTAAGGTAGAAAATTGATGCAGATGCTACTACTAACACATTTCCATTTGTGACCGTGCTCTGAAATGCTAATTTACATTTGCAATTTTCTTGCCGCTTATATTTGAAGCTTCATTTTCTTAGCTCATGTCCTTTTGCTTTAAGAATGCTCTTCGAACGAATATTTTTCTGAGGAATCAGTGTTCAAAATGGTTGTGTTCATGTAGGTAGCATTTGTGGATGAGAAATGTGATTTCCTCTGTTGTTTCATGACACAGCAAAGCCTGACATACTGTATATTTATGTATATAGCAATTTAAATTCCTGTAGACAAAGCTGCTACCAGTATTCTTATAGGATTTTTGGGATTTTTTAAAATTTTATATTTATTCATTTGTGTTGAAGGTTTGATATATTTTCTTTTGTACTGAACAAGTTGCCTTAAAGATAATACTACCCCTTTTACTCAAGAAATCTGTAGAACTCCTGTAGTTTGTAGTATTTGGACAGAATATTATAATTTGATTGCTCCATTTCAGGTATATGTAATGTTTTATAATTACCAGATAATTAGATAGTTTCTACCATTTCATATTATTACACTGTAGTTAACATAAAAAATAGTAGAAAGAATATGGATATGCTGTAAGAGAGTTTTATACAGCACTTCCAGTTTCAGTATACTGTTGGAAAAATATTCCTATGCAAGTGTAAATTACAGATTTATTTTTTATTTCATTTGGCACCATTAGTTGAGAAAGTGGCTAGAATTGAATTGAATTGGAGTTTGGCTGCCTGTATGTGGGGTACAGGTGTAGGAGTAAGCTCCATAACTGTGTGAGCTCTGTATAGTTTACAACATGGAATGAATGATGGTTTATGATTTGATAGTTATTGGCATTATCTTTTCCTTATCTTAAATGCGTTCTGTTTTATCTCGATGGTTTTGATATTTTCATTGAACTACTTTAGGTTTGAAGAGATGACAAATGAACATAGAATAGAACTACATGTTTATTAATAACAGTGTCTGTTTTCATGGAAACTGTTATATACCCAGGTACTTTCTAAAGTACTTAGATTAGACAATCATCAAGGGTGTTCTTAGATTAGACAGTCATCAAGGGTGTTCTTAGATTAGACAGTCATCAAGGGTGTTAACCTACAGAGCATGAATGAGACAAAAGGGTCTACATAGCAACGTTTTTCACATGTTTAGTTTGATTGCTTTCTTTTTCTTTCTTTGTGATTGTTCTCTTTCTTGAGGATCCTTTTTAATTGTTATTGTCTCTGTTTTCCTTGAGAGTGTACTGTGATAATAAGTAGTTATTAGCATTATGGGCACCTTTTTTTAGTTATTAGTATTAGGGCACCTTTTCTATCTTGTTCAGTAAGTGTAATTACTGTGTGCTGATATCCTCTTTTATGGATTCTTATGTTATTTTTTACATGTGCAATATTTACAACTATTCTTTTTTTGTACTTTGGGCTTAAGGTAATTTAGTTTTACACACTTAACCTTTAAGGGACAGGCTAAATGTATGTTAAGCACACCCCCCCGACCAGGCAAACTTTAAATTTGGCCAATTTAAGAAAAAAACACATCAATGGAAAGAGTAAGATATGCAAATGCACTTGGTGTAAGAAAAAAATTCTAAAATTTTTCTATACCGTCCATGGGAAGTTGAAAGTGACTATTTACAACCGTGTGTGGGGCCTCTTTTACAAGATACTCATAAAAAATATGCTAATTAGATGTTTTTGTTTTTCTAATCATTTATTTTATTTTATAAAATTATAATTGCACCTCACACAACATCATTACAGATAAGAACTAAAATCAGTAACAAATTCTGAGTACAGTATATTTATTGTAAAATATGCACGAGATTTACTGAGATGGGGAGATGCAGTACCTTTTTGTGAGGTATACATGTTTTTTTCTAATATTTTTTTGCCCTTTACTTTGAATATGACAATTATATCTGGACAACTATCATAAAAGATAAGAACTAAAACTAACAGCAGTCCCTGGGTAAATTTATGACCAAATAAAAAAAAAGACGTCCTGGAGCTGTGGAGAGGCAGTACATGCCCCCATGAAATCTCAAGAGTTACTGATCTACCTCTCTCCTGTACTGAGTTATTACAGTTGCCATAAGTCATTTATGGCCCATTGAAGTACTGTGAACATTTTTCCTGCTAATTTCATCCAAACCATATGGCGCATAATATTAATCCTCATAAGAGTTTGCCCAGTGTTCACTCAAAACCTGTTATAGTTCCTCATATGATCATGCCCATTCAATAAGGGTTAATACACTCTTGTCACATTCATTTGACCTATGGATATTTGTCACATTCATTTGACCTATGGATATTTGATGATTAAGCCACATGACCCAATTTCAAGATTGTAGAGAACATAGAATTACACTTGAAATTAAGCATATTTCAGCGAATCATCCAGTTTTCAATCAGTTTCTTGAAAGAATTTTGGACAGTCTTCAACATATTTAGTTTAACAAGTTAGAAAATTTTTGTTGAATGGTTTTAAGTAAGATCCATTAAGTTTATTAGGAACAGTCCCTTCAGGACAACCATTTAAGGGTTAAACATGTTGACTAACTTGTTTGGTTAACCCAATTATGAAAAATTTTACAAATTTTATGCTTTAAAGTGACCCATTTTTGCTTTCATCAAGCCCAGGTGTGTTGTATATATATAAATATTGAACTTTGGGATGGGGTTGCTTTCCCCAAGCCCTGTAATTAGATTGAAGTTTATGTTAAACAAGACATAATCCTTGATGCCTTTGCTAGGCCCTCCTTGCAAAAATATATGAAAGAGGGACTAAGTGACTTATGTAATGATGAAAAAGGGTAATTCAGAAATGTTTTACAACTACTGTGCATAGAAAATCAAGTTTTGTATTGTAGTTTTTTACTGTTATGTGAGAATTTGGGAGGATTGGGTTTGCCCAAAGGCTTGCTTCTTAAATGAAAAGTTGAAAATGGAACAGGGTAAAATTAAAGATGTTTGACAGCTTAGCAACAACAGACAAAAGGAAAAGATAAAAAGTAGAAGTCAGAAAATGATGCAGCTAAGTAACAAGAGACTAAGGGGAAAAGATAAAAAGTGGAAGTCAGAAAATGGATGCTGCAAAGAACTTTGGGTATTATTAACAGTGTAGTATCTAAAATACATTGTTACAATACCCCCAATTTGTATTGTGTGTAAAAATGAATTAATTACAATATACATGAAAGGAAAAACTTGAAGGGAAGAGTGCTCAGTTAAGGTGAAAGAAACACCTTATTTGACTGTTTGCTAGCATATTTGATACTTCTTTTTGAAAACTGGATGATTTGGTGAAGGGAGATGAATAAACATATTCAGAGAACATTGGTGACAATTTTTTTTTTTTCAAGTATGAGGAAGTACTGTATAATATTTGAAAGTCTAATGTGTAGGGGTCCAAATAGTGAGAAGAATATACAGTATTTACTAAACTTCCAGTTTAACCAAATACTTCCTGCTCCTAAACTTTATTCTTCTCCTGTCATGGTTAAGGATGTCAAGAAGCATGCACATACATTTTTAAACTCAACGTAATCTTTTGGTACTTAAAAGGGAACATACTGTATATAAAAATACAGCACAAGTATATAAATATGTATACTGTACAGTATTCATATTTAGGCATACCTACCCCCATGACATGCAACTGTGGTAAATTTTTATAGAAATTCTCAGTGTCTGACTAACTTCTTGCATGTGCCCCACCTCTAGGCTGGTGTGCTTTCCAGTTACATTTCATTGACAACAATCTCTCTCCTAACTAGAATTTGCAACTGAAGGAATACAACATAAAACGGTGATTTGTAATATTGAAAAAGTTAATTACTTCAGAAATTTGTTACATTCTTTTTAGC
Source organism: Macrobrachium rosenbergii (assembly GCF_040412425.1). Lineage (NCBI taxonomy): Eukaryota > Metazoa > Arthropoda > Malacostraca > Decapoda > Palaemonidae > Macrobrachium > Macrobrachium rosenbergii. The sequence continues at coordinate 43,414,719 of NC_089782.1, read as the reverse complement.
AGTCCTTTAATTTCAGTGTTAGCATTTTTCCCCTCATTTTTTATGGTGTATGTACTTGTAAAGAGACCTCATAGTTGTGCTCTGGTATTGTTTTTTTTTAAAGACTTGTCTCACCTTTTTGAAAGACTCGTCTCATATTATTATTGTAGCACAGTTGTTAAGATTAGTGCCAACCTCTAAAGGTTGAGTTGATTACTGAAATGATGTTATGTATTGTACATAGAATTTGGTATAGGATTCACCAAGAAATTTCTCTTCCTACTCGTTCACTTTTTAGGTTTCATTGTGACCCCTACTATTCACAGAATTTTATTGAAGTCATGCAAATATCAGTGACTGGAATTTTTTTTCGTAACAGGTGTTAATCTACATGTCATCTATCTAGTCTTGGGGCCAGAGGGGTTACCCTTCATTTCAGATTTGAATTTTTTATCGTATCATAGCCCCATTCATGTGGAGAATAGGGTAAGTCTTTGGAGAGCATATTTCTTGTGCATCAAGTAGTGGTGTTTTAACCCATCACTCAATCCATGGGGCCAGGTGTTACCTTCTCATTTTAAACACAGTATTTGAAATGTATAGAAAGTATAATTTTAATAGATAATGCTGATTTAGATTAAAATATAAAGGAACATTGCAAGAAGCAGAACACTATGGTGATTGCACTATAGGTATATTTAAGATATTTTATAATTTAGCTGTTATGTGCCATGATTAATAAATAGATGATTATCCGCTAATTGGTATTTGTATATGGTATAGAATATTTTCAGTTACCGTACCAGTTTAGATACCTTCAACCATCTATATTTAGGTGATACTATGAAACAGTTAAATTTTTCATAAGTCATAGGCAGTTTTATTATATACTGAAAGTTGCAAACATCTATGAACACTGAACAAGCAACCATTTTTTTTATAACTTGATATTGTGATAGGACCAAAACTGTTGTATGGATCCACTTAAATATTGAAAGGTTTTTAAGCAAGCGTATTGGATTAGACTATAATTTGAGAATCAGGTTTCATGATTAGCATACGTTCATGTTTTAATCTGAAGTAGACTGATTTCAGACAAATTGATTTGTAGTGCCAACTTTTCAAGGAGAAAATAATTAAAAGTTGATTTGTGTGAGCAGTGATGAATGAGAAAGAATTGTGAGCAGTAGAAGAGACTAAGGATGGGTAACTTTGATGGGTTTTATAGTAGTCCAGCAAGCCTCAACAAGAAGGAATCATATTTTGCCATCCTTTGTTTAAGTATGCTGTGATTTAAGTCAGCCTTAACATAGAGCTTTTTTTCAATTTTTGCATGGAGAGCTTGCTGCCCTTCTTAATTCATGAAAATATCTTGAGTTACCTGTATTCAGCTCCCATATAATCATGGTACTTCAACACCATATTCTAAACATTCAGTAACAAATGTCCCTCCATATATGTATGTGGCCTTTTGTTTTGCAATGTTGATTGTCAGTTATTTTGTTAAAATAAGAAAGAAATTTATGTTGTCATTCTGAGCAGAGACACTTGTATGATCTGTATCTTCCTACTATTGAAATTTTTAATGAAAATCATTTTGGCAAAATAAGCAGTTTACCTATGTGCATGAAGCTTGTATGATTTTTTCTCTTTAATCCCTGGCATGGTCATATCTGCTTAATAATGGAATCTACAAGTGTACCTCGACTTTTGCTCTTTGAATAATTCCATTGCAGAGACAGCCGTTCATTTGAGGAAAACACTTAACCTCTTGACCCAGGTTTGACCTGTCACCTCACTACATATATTTAGGTGAGACATTGCTTCGTGTCGGCCTTCAAACCTCAGTCTTGGTTACTTTCCCATCTTTGTTTCCGTGCTGTCTCATTATCCAAGAAGTTCAGCTGTAAACTGATATTTTGTGTTATCTGGTCAGTGCAGTACTAGGATGATGGTGAAAAATGCAAAATTTATTTTAATTATGTCAAGTTACAGCCAATTCTTCTGTTGAAAATAACTCTTCAGAACTGCTAATCATCGAAACTGAGATCATTAAAACTAACAACTGCCTGGATTCATGCCGAAAAACAAGAACAACGACAGGCGATCTTATAATGGGCTACTACAGGAGAATTCCCATGCAACAAGGAAGAGATCATATCATATATTTGTCAATCTTGATAAGTACTTTAAGAGTACCTTGAGAAGTAATTAGGAGGGCGTTACAAATCAGAGAATATCATCAGGAAAACTCATTACCACACCATGTTAACATGCCATAATACAAGATCTGAGTGAAGACAGTGGCGGGTATATCAAGAGAATTTTCAGTAAATGTCGATGTCCATCCAAGATCAGTGCTGTCTCATTTTTTTTAATCATGGAAATGGAATAGAGAAGAGGTAATTAAAAGATACAATAAATAAAATAAAGCTTATGATAGTTAAGAAGGCAGGATAATTAAAAGCACAAGCAGTCAAGTGGCCATGTTGATGCTGCAGAGAAGTTAGTAAGGACCTCAGTACTTGATACTGAAGGTAAGTGTAATACAAAATACAAATTTTATAAAAAAAAAATCTTATTCTAAACTTGAATACATCATTGCTCTTAATTCCATACACAACCACTTTTAAAAGAAGCTCCAGTGGCGAATGTAGATTATGCATGTACTTACAATACCTTAGATCTTTAATAGCTAACCGAAATCATAGTTCATGTTGTAATAGAGCTGTAATGTTGGGAGGAGGGAAATCAAGTTTATGGAATGAGTTTATTTAAAAATAATTTTCAATAAAAAATATTAGTTTCTTGAAAAGCCCATTGCTTTTTCTTACAAAGCCTAACTGGAAACTTAAGCAGGAAGCGTGCTGAGTTATCCAAGGGAAACAGGAAGTCAAGAGTTAGAACAAACCCTATTTGAGGACTGGTCAAATGTGAGAATGGAAATGCACCAGACAACAGGTTTACTAACCTCTTGGTAGGGAAGATATGGGAGATGAGAAGGACAAGCTCTAAGGAAAAAAGAATGTAGTCTTGTTCTTTGGAAGATGACAACTGGCAAAAGCAAGTTTTCCGTGTTAGCCTTATCTTGTCAAATACTAAGTTTGATGCTGCTGATGACGACAGTCTTAATGTTGACTTGAAGACAGATGAATCTTGAATGCAAACCAGGAACAAATAACTGGAGTTGTTTTGGAGAGAAACAAAGTATATTAAAGAGAGCAGAAGTTAGCACAGGAACCATTGAATGATCAAGGCAGCACTGCAATCGAGGGTGTGGACAGGTGACTGGGAGCAGAGGTCGTTATCGGAGAAAACAGGTGCCAAATCAAGCGGGGTCTTACCAGAATCCTAGCTGAACCTGGTGCTGTACCTTTGTTGTAATTGTTACTGGGGCTTTTCCCAAACATACTGCAGAGGCTTTTGTAGGGCATGTTGTTGCTGCAACTGCCTTTGTCAGATTAAGAAAAGATTTTTATCCTCACGCCTGTTTGTGATTGAGAAAAAGAGAGTGAGTGGTATATCACCATTTTCATGTGTTGCTTTTTGGATAGGGTGACTTCTTTGAGTGAGTGATGTAGGGTGCAAGAATTTAGTCATTCATGTTCATGGTGGTTTGCAACTCTTATATGTGTAGGGCTTTAGAAATTGTAGGCAGCGGCAGTTAGGGCAGCATCTGTGGTCTACTGATTTTGAGATCATTTAAAAATTGGAAAATACAAATGTTAAGTATGAACTGTTCCTAGTCGAAATCAGCCTGCTTGCAATGAATGATTCTGATAACTACCGGAGATCTGAGGGTCTCTAGGTGCATGAGCCAGTGTCCCTAGGCCACTGGATCTTCTTTTGCTTCTACAGATGTATTTAAGTGGCTGAGGTTTCATGCACAACTAGGCTTTATTATAGTAATGAGTTTGTGATGCAACATATATTAATGGAGCAAGATTTTTGATGCCTGAACTATTAAGGAAGAGAATGTTGGGAGAGAATTGGACTGTTGATCAGGCACTGATAAAAGTAAAGCAACAGCATGGATACAAGACATTGCAAGGCTACTAGTAACAAAATGTATCTGTTAGTAAACAAACATTTTGGAGAATTTTGAAAACAGAATGCTACGATTCATATCTGGAATGCATCAGAAAATTCTTATAATAAATTTAGTCGTGGAAAGATGTATCCAGAGGCTGGAAAACAGATCTCAAAGCATGGAGATTGTCTGGACATGTAATAAAATGTGAGAAGCATTTTGTTTGAACAGTATTGAATATGGAAGTAGAAGGGTGAAGGCCCAGAATCATGAACAATGGGCATACTGTAGACCTAGACCAGATATCTATTTGGGCAGAAAATAGACCAGATATAAATGTGGGTAGAAAATGCAAAAGATAGAATATAGCTTACTTCATATCCAATCACTTAAAGGAAAAATATCAAGTAAAAATGTTCATGATGATGATGAACTGCAGTCTTCTTGTCTCTAGACACACTTATCATTTGCTGAAGATGTGTTTCAGCAAAATTTCATTTCAGACCTGTGGTGTTTGCTTCATTTCATCATCTTGTCATGATTAAGCACCAAACCTTGTGTGTCTGCTTCAGTTCAACATCGTTATTTTTAAGTTAGTAGTTTAACAAGAGACCTGACTTACATATGTGCACTCATATAGGACTTGCTCAAATCATTTGTTCCTAAATGATGTGAAAATTGGAGCCAGGTAAAGGTTTTAGAAGTTGCGCAGATAGGCGAGACGAAACCAAAGTGTGTAAAGATCATGCTGAAGTAGGGAAGCACTGCGGCAGCTGGCAGAATTGTAAGAAATGCGTGTTGTGAAAAGGAGCCTCATCACTCTTTGAAGGGGTACTTCACACCTACTTTATAGTATTGTAAGTTAATTTAACAAGACCACTAAGAATCTCATAGGACTTGCTCAGAGCTTGTTTTTAAATGACAGTTGAAATAAGAACGAGGTAAAGGTAGAGAAGTTGGACAACTAGATGGGAAGAGTCCAAAGGGAAACAAGTAGTACCATATGGCATTTCATTATTTTGGAATGGTCAGCCTTTTTTGCTGACACAGCAGCCAGATGTAGAACTGACGAGGCTGCATATTTATTAAAAGCTTAATAGTTTCAGGATTTCTGATCAATATTGTAAATAGGTAGTTCATTTGTAGAAAGGCCAGTTTGTCATGTAAATATTAAGGCAGCATTACAATTGTCTTAATTAGTATGAAGAATTTAATATTTTTTTATGCTTGATTTTAGTTATAAGCATCATGCTGTAAAATTCAGTATACTTAAGTTTTGAAGCAACATAGCTGGATTATGTATGAAAATTATACTTAATCTTGGTGCTATAAGCTTACTTCTTTATTTACATTGTAAGGCTATAGCTGGTAAAAGTATCTATGGTAGTGTTGGACTGTTAAAAACTCTTTTTATAAAGATTTCACCTCTGCTTGCCAGCTTATTCCAGCTTGTGTGGATCCCTTTTCCTCTTTATTGTACAAATGGTTTGAAACTGCCAGAATTCATATTTTTATCTACTCTGCTGGATTCTTGAAAAGGTAACACTCTAAGAACCTTGACTGTCAAATGCATTCTTATGCAGTGAACCTCTTCAGACCAGTAACCGTTGTTCAAAGACTGTTGCACAGTATTACATTTTCTAGTGATAGTATGAATTACACAATTTTTGCAGCTTTAGATTTTCTGGAATGACTTTATGAACCACACAGAATTGGAAAAGATACATTGAAAGCTTACCTATGATATCTTGTAGAATTGTTATTGTTTTGATATGGATTAGACTATTTTTTTCCACTTTGGAAGTACAGTACCTAATAAGAGATTCTGTTTCATGTAGGTACTTCCCTTATTTTTCTATGGATGCATGTTAATTGTTGAGATTTAATAAAATGTTATGAAATTTACTTATTGCTTATTGTGTGTTCCTTATGGATCAATTTTAGCATGAACTTTATTTACTGTGTTTTGTGAAACTTTTTGTTCAGACTTCCAAGCATTTTCCATGTCATCTCTAAAGAGTAACATTGCATTTCAGCCATGCAGTCTCATATGAAGCAGCTGTGTTGTCCATATTACATTTTATTGCTGAAAGAATAAGAATCGTGTTCTTTGCTAGTGGTTTTAAATTTTTAACTGCAAGTAGCCCCCCGCTGTTTGTAGCTGAAAAATCACTTGGTAGCAAAAGGGTTAGAGGTATGAATTGAGTTTTGAAGACTTGCAGTATGCAGAGTAAGTTGTATTAGAAGATAACATTCATTTCAGCTCACTGCTCTACAGACTGGATAAGTTATGTTGTCAGGGTGGAACACAAGACCAGTGGAATTTGCTCAATATTCGTAATTTAGTTCAATTGCTCCTCTTCCATCTAATAATAATACATTTATGGAGTTTTGTAAATTATCCTGACATTAAATCTTTTATTCTCAGCAGAATTAGATTAGTTGAAACTGACCAAATTTATTGTTACCCAGTTAGTTCAAGAAGTTCTGCTACCTGTACTTTTGTTCTTGAGCAAAGGCAAGTGACTAGAATTTGAATATCTAGGAAATTATGTCCCCTGCAGTGACACAAATAATTTGAGATATGAATACTGTATAGCAAAACTTTTATTCTGAATACATTAAGTTAATTTGTAGAAAGGTAAATGTATTACTTGCTTTTATGTAAGAACTAGTGTAGGATTGTTTCACACTAATAAAGTGTTTAAGTTTAACAGAGTCTGCCGTGAATATGGTGCAGTGGTTCATGTCTTCTAATAACTCTGAGGCCAGTGGTGTAAGAAGAAGTGTTTATAAAGCTATTAGGAATGGCTGAGACAGACTTCAGTTGAAAGTCAGGTAGGGTTTCAGTAAATAATGTACATTTTAATACTACTTTATACAATACTGCTGAATTGCTTGAACAGTTATTCTTATTCTTAAAAAGTCAGTCCTTTTCAGAAAGTAACTGTTTATTTTATTATGTTCTTGTAAAGCTGAACTATTTAAATCTTTGCTTAATTTGCCCCAACAGCTGTAGTCTTAGCAACTCCCTTTTCTGCTAATTGTCTGTCCAGCCCACAAGAGCTTACAGTTTTAGTTCATTGGTCTGGTTAAAGACTTTTATAAGTAACTAAATAATAATCACTATGTTTTGTGCAAAGTGACATTTACTGGTTATGCATAGCCTTTTTCACTTGTAAATAATTATCTTTCATCAAGAGCTTTTACAATCTTACTCTTCACTCTTGCTATTTTCCAGGCCCTACAGAAGCTCTGTTTCAAACCCATGCTGAACCTAGGCTCATGCTTATAGATTGCCATCTCTCTCAATACCAGCTAATATGTAGATTTTTTCTTATGATCTTTCTATTTCCATAATCGGTGATTTTTTCTTCACTGTTCTTGTTGATTAGGTTCTTGGTTTACGTTCGAGATCCGTTCCTACGGCAAGGACATTACCCGATTTTGTCCGTAAGTCAGAATTTAAGCAGACTTAATGACATGAATTAGTAAAAATAAATAAAAGAGAAAACAATTCTTAAGCACATACATACAAGGGTAAATATTATCCTTACATTTACTGTGCAGGAAATAAAAAGAAACAATTCCTTATCTTTGCTCTTGTGGTTGGCTTGCATACTGGGAGTTGCAAAGGTGGGTGAGACAGGCCTGACTAGGCTACTGGGTGTAGGAAGGTGCTGGAGATACTGGGGCAAGTGAGTCTGGAGAGGCAGAACCTGCAGAAGTGATAGAGATACTGGGGCAGGGTTGTTTAGTTCTGCAGAACCAGCAGAAGGTGCTGGAGATACTGGGGCAGGTGAGCCTAGTTCTGCAGAACCTGCGGAAGGTGCTGGAGATACCACTGGGGCAGCTGAGTCTGGAGGGGCATGTGAGGTAGAGGGTACTGGATCTCTTGCAGGCCTCTCTACCTTCTTAAAAAAAGTGTCCTCGCCTTCTCCCAAATCTCCATGTAACACCGCAGGGAATCCATGACCCCTTTGGCAACTCAAGTGTACCTGGCAGTGTTGGGGTCCTGATCCTCAAACTTTGCCAATCCCTCCTCTATCAAGGCAAAACCATCTGCTAACTCCTTGGTTGTAAATCTCTTGGGCTTGGGTTGGTGTCTCTTAATCTGCAATCAATTGCTTTTCTAGTTGAATGAGGTCCTCCAGCAGATAATTCTCCTCCATGAGATGCCAGCAGCTCTGTGACATCATCAGCCTCCACCTCAAATCAAGCAGCTTGCTCAGTTCAACAACATTCTTGGTGACAGCCTCAACTGACTCATCAAAGCCACAGAAATATACATAAATTGGGAACACAATTTTTTCCAAACACCATTCAATTTCATCTGCTTAACTTGATCCCAGGAATCAGAAATGTTTCTTATAGCAGCAAGAATGTTGTAAGATTTCTAAAAGTCCTTTAGAGTCAAGTTCTTGGCCTTATCTGTTGCCCTGAAAGCCATAGGTAGTAGGCCTTTAAAGAGGCAATGACACCTTGGTCCATAGGTTGTAGAAGGGAAGTGGTATTAGGCGGAAGGAAAACCACCTTGCCATTAGGATGGAAGTCACCCAAATGGGCAGAGTGACCAGGGCCATTGTCCAGCACTAGCAACACCTTTAAGGGCAGCCCCTTTCTAGCACATTACTCCTTCACTTCTGGCACAAAATAGTTGGTGAACCAGTCCTCAAATATCTGAAGTGTCACCCATGCCCTCTTGCTGGATTTCCAGATGACAGGTAGTTGACCCTTCCAAATGCCCTTCAGTGTCCTTGGAGTCTCTGCCAGATACACCAACATAGGCTTCAGTTTGAAATCACCAGCAGCATTAGCCCCAAGAAGCAAAGTCAGTCTCTCTTTGTGGCCTGGTGCTGTCTTCTCCTCCTTGGCAATGCATGTTCGGGTAGGCATCCGTTTCCAGAACAAACCTTTCTCATCTACATTAAACACCTGTTCAGCACAGTAACCAGCCTCCCTGACTGCCTCTGCTAACGCACTAGGAAATTTCACTCGCTGCTTTCTCATCAGCACTACCAGCTTCCCCTTGCACCTTAAGGTTATGCAAATTTGCATGGGCCTTAAACTGCATGAACTAACCTTTGCTAGCCCCAAACTCTTCATTTTCACTCCCTTCCCCTTTTCTCTTTTCAAGGTTTCAAACAAACTTTTAGCCTTCTCCTGAATCAACATTAGTAGACTAACTGGGATACACTGTTAATGCTGGTCTTCCAGCCAAAGCACTAATAATCATTCCATCTCAGCAATGAGACAACTATGCTGCTTTGTAATCACAGTTGATTTCATAGAAGCAGATCCCTTCACATGTTCAAATATGCGCTTTTTACCTTTCATGATTGTTGACACAGTCGAACGACTAAACCTAAGTGCGCTGCCGATATTTGATGGTGTTTTGCCCTTTTCAGATCGTTTTATTATAACATTCACTTTCATGAAGATGGCTTTTCTTTTCTTCATAGCACTGCCATCAGAAGAGTCTGCCTTATGCTTGGGAGCCATAATGCAATTAAAAAAGTTCCCAAAAAAGCAACACAAATGAGAAAGAGCAAATAAAACATGAATGATTCGAGATAGCGTATAGCGAGTGACCGACACCATCTTCCCCATATTCCGCCAGAGACGATGTTATTCGTCTGTTCTGGCACAAACTAGATCCCAAATGATGGAACAAGAATTTTTTAATCAATTTATTGGAGATTGTGAGATGTGACCACGAAATTACATGGGTCGAGTATGACATAAACCGAGAACCTACTGTATGCATAATAATTTTTCTCCCTCTCACCTTTTTTATAACTTTTCATAAGTGTCTTCTTTCAAACTTCCACTCAATCGTTTTATATTCCATCTTTTTTCATTCATGTTCTTCTTTCATTACACCCTAAGATGTCAGTCCTACCCAAGAAGCATAAATAAATGTAATAGATTCTTAAAATTCAACTTGGTGTATGAATTGAAAGTAATAAAACATTTTTCTATAAAAAACTATTTTATAACTTTTTAAGGGCATGCTGTTCAAGTAATGTAGGTATCTCTCTTTTCAGAACTTTAATTTAATGACTGGTTCAGTTATGTATGAAGTAATATTCATATAACCCTTTCATAACCTCACTAGGAATGTGAGAACCACATTATCCAGTCTCTGAAGCTGTGTGGGGGAAATTTATCATGCCCATGAGACCTTAGTATACTGTATTGTGGATATAATGTCTAATTGTTTTTGGCCTCAACTGAGTCTGCATTTCTTAGCTGTTGCTATTAGTATTGTGATTGTGATCTTTAGCTTTTGCTATTAGTATTGAAATTGTGATCTTTACCATCATCATGATCATCACTGTTTACAATATATTTTGGAATTTTGAATAAACTCAAAAAGCATATTTTGCATAGCGATCAAAATTGAAGAAACAATTATTCTTGAAAATTCATGGCTAAAATTCTGATACGTGTTGTTTGCCCGTATGTCCTATGTTGTCATCAAGTCGCAGTGTGTTGTCTTATATCCTGTAAGTTTTCATATAAAGTACTTCAGTATTTTTTCAAGAATATTATGGTTGTGTAACATAATTGTGGTGCTTTATAAGACTACTACCTACATTTAAAATACCTGTAAGTATTCCTGGATTGAATACCATATATGTGTTCACAATTAGCACTTGAATAACTAAACTGAAATTTATGATTTTATACAACAGATACAATATCCCTAAGCCATTAGTATAGATGGTCTTAGGATACCAGTGTAGTCGTAAGGTTGTATAATGTCAATAGGTGACATTAAACAATTGTAGTAGGGAAGATTTTGTTTTTATGTATTTCATCTATGAAGTGTTGTTTCCCCAAAATGTATATCTCACTAAACCTTTTTCTGCCATCAGACATTATCTTGACTAAGAGAATAGATATATAGTATAGCTAGCTAATATGTGTTGTGTAAGAACTAAACAGACCTTTGGCTTTTTTCCCTCATTTGGCTCTTAGTAAGCTATCCTACAATATATAGCTTTTGTATACAACTTAAAATTATTTTTCTAAGTGGATATTATGGTGCATTGTATAGTAAATAATCGGTCCATCTCACAAAAGGTGAAAAGTATAGGTAATAAATTCCCAAAATCCTTGAAAGTTGATGGTTTGATATTTTTATTTGAGATAGAGATAAAGTAATTTTTCATCATTTGGTTAAGAACCAAAGAATGATAATGTAGTGTTTACTGCACTAGTGAGGGTTACTGATTGATTCCTTAGATTTCACAGAATCTCCTGTAATAATTAAAATAACTTAGAAAGTATAGTAAAATTAAGTAAGTGTAGTAAAATTAAGTAACATAAAAGGTTTTACCTAAATGCATGCTATTCATAACTATGATGATAACTTCGTGGAACTAAGTGATACTGTATTAGATCAAAAATTAGTTTATTGTCAGCTAATTCAGTGATATTTAAATTTTACTTTGATTTCATTCTGAACCCAGTAGATGCATGAAAAATCTAGCTCATCAGATATATTCTTGCCGTTATCATTATGCAACTCATACAAAAGACAGACTTTACTTTTGTCACAATTGTACAGCAAGAACTTTTTAAAACTGACAAAAACGTAAAACTTGGAGAAAAATAATTTGATGTAGGATGAGTAATTATATATTCCAGGTTGTTAAAACCTGATGTGGTAGTCCTGTTCCTCTGGTGAAAAGTCTCACTTTCTGCCGTGCTGTGTTTGTGTTCATGTTTGACAAGCTAATGTAGTCCTCCTATATTCTTAAAACTAGTAATTTGTTGCATAAACTTTACAACTACAATTCCATTCAGTGTTAACTATACATGTACAGTAGTTCCATTTGTGGCCTTTAAGATTTTAATCTTTCTACCTCACAATGATACACATTAAACCAGTTTTCTGGACTTTTTAGATGTTTTAATCTCTAGTGTTTTCATGTTAGTAACATAAAATAGAAGAAATTGTTGAATTATACAGATGGATTGCACTCTGTGTACTGTAATGGATCACATACTAATGGACTGTATTCACTTTGTAATTTACTACTCATCTTTGCTAGCTAGCTTTACTCAGTCTTGGATTGTTTTTGATATAAGGTATCATGTATAAATTACCTTTTAATACTTGTACTTAATAAATGCAGTCAGGCGTATACAGCATCAATCACATTTAAAAGTAAATTTAAGTAGTTTAGATTGTTAAGGCACTCACACTGTCAGTTTCAGAGAAAAAACTATTAGTTCTGGCTATTGTAAAAATAAATTAGTTACTATGACAGATAGTACAGTAGAGATCGAAACTGATGGGGACATGTCTTGTAGAGACACGTGCATACTAGGCTGCAGAAATTTGGATTTGAGTGGCCAGCTCCTTTCTCCTCCACCTTTGAGTCTGATTTTATATGTTGCTGCTCTTCCTATGGTAAAAACTGGCACACAGGAAGGTTAGACAGCTATATGGAAGGAAACTAAAGGAAATAGATATCCACAATTTCTCTCATGGAATTTTTCTTGTGTCAGATTTATCATTTGAAAGTGATGGCTTCCTGTTCTGCTAGGTTTTGGCAAGACAGCATTTCATGCATAGGCACACTTTATGATTCCCTTCCATTCTTTATGCAGCTTGGTCATTTCAGCTACACTTGAGCATATTGACTGTTTGAGAACATTCAGTACCGTGCATTTTATTTCAGGCTGCTGGGAATCTTTTAAGAGGTTAAGCCAGCTCCTATTGTATTGGAGCTTCCTCTGCTAAGTAGACTTCTGTAATAGTGAACTGGCTTTGGAAATTCCCTGCCAATAATCGTAATGCTCTTACGGTGAATTTTAGGTTTTTGCCGAGGTATCTGTGTTGAGGGTAATTAGATACTTCTATGTAAAAGAGGCCTTGGTTGAGACATTGCAGGACAATTTTACTCAGTTCACTACACCCTTTTATTTAGACATTAATAGTCACACTAATCAACAAAAGAATTTTGAAAAGGTTTTGTTCAACTATTGTAGGGACCCATTTGTTTGTACATTATACTCTATTTTAAATTTGTTATATTATTAATGACAGAAGTAATATTGGCCTTCCTATCTGGTTAAATCACTTACAATGTTGTAAGACAACCTGAGAGTGCTTTGAATGCCACATTGTTCTTAACAGATGTAAATTAAATATATAAAATTACTATCATGTAAGGTAATTAACTATTAGGTATAGGGTTTGTATCTAATTAGTTTTCTATGAAACTTGACAGTTGAAGCCAAAAGTCTAGTTTCATGAAAGCATTCTCTTAAAATTTAATGTAAATTGCAAATGCTGTTTTTTTATTATAAAATTCGAAGTGTTACTGGTACAGTTCCCTTATTATTGTAATCTAATATCTCTTGAATTACTAACTTTACTTTGATGTATTAAGAGTTTCTTATTAACTGTGATTTCTTATTGGCAGATAAATTCTATAACTGACAACCTATTAAGGTGTCTCCCATATCAGAAACTATTTGTTACATTCCCTCTCATTTCCCCTTGAATTCTATATTTGTTTCTGTGCTTAACCCTTATAACGTGGGAGGGGGAAACCAGATGCAGTACAGTAATTGCACTGGGGCAGGGGGGAAGCTTTTATAAACCAGGGTTGTTGCTAAAAGCCCAGTTGTTTGGAATAGGAATTTTTGCCAAGAAATTTAACTTTGACTTGGATGACTCACTCCCTCTTCTCATTGCATGCAGTTAACATTTTTTTGTAAAATTATCTGTCAGTGACAATAATACTCTCTCAATTCCTTGCATTTAACAGTTGTTACTGGAAAAGTGTCCATTGAAATTAAATTGGAAGTACAGTATCTCTATCTATCATGCCCTTAACATTTATTGCAAAATTATGTCATTGACAGTAATTTATATATCAATTTCTGTGCATTAAACATTTGTTACTGCAAAAGTGGAAACTACTTTTCTGGACAGAAAAAATTTGGAGCATATGCAGAAAGTTTAAGAGAACAAATTAAAAAGTAAAACTTTATCCTAGAGTAAACATAGTAAGTTGCAAAGCTTTGACAGATTGATATTTCATGGTGTTTTTCATTGACCTATTTAACCATTTTGATACTTTACTTTAGCTTTGATTTTCTCGTTGGTTCCCACTCACAACTACCTTTTACCTATTTAGGTCCTCAGACTTCATACAAAATGGCAGAATTCTTCTTTTTAGGTCTGAAGGGTCAATACTGGTTGGAATATAAGGCAAATGCATATGCTGTTAGAAGGTGAAGTGTCAGGTTTACACAGTGACTGAAAATCTGCTCATTAATGAAAATGACTTCACCACCTTAACTAGTATTTGCAAGCAGCAATTTTTTTTATTTTCATTATGATCTGTAATTTAAGCTTTATGATGACAAGTTCCAGCAGACCTCTCCAAGTTTTGTACTTTGTTAGCATATGTATTGTTTTGGAGAACAAGCAAATTTAAAATTCATGAACTCTGAGGATGCTCAAGATTATCTCTGTTGATAAAACCATAGCATTTCACTTAGCGTATCGAGGAAGTTTTAAAAGAGTAATGGAGTTAATTATGAGTAAAAATTCCTCTCTTAATGAACAATGGATTATGATACAAAGTGGTAGTGATGTGCATGTGAATACCCTTTATGTAATAAGTTCCAATCTTGTACAGTAAATCTAAGTGTACTGTATATAAATTCATGTATAGCATATACTGTTGCATTTATATTGTACCTGTATTTCCTAATTGCAATACATTTTTTTACAGCATGTTACCTACATATAGTCAAAGTATGCCAGTACACTTTAATGAATTTGCATTTTGTGAATGATATTTTGTTAATTTTTAGTAATGATAATTTTTATTCCTTTTCTATGTTGAAAATGAAGTTTTTTAATGAATTTTGTAACATTATGCAGTGTGTAAATTTTGGGGCTTAAGGGTTTGTAATTATGATTTAGATAGGAAGACATATATGGAGATGGTAATAGCCATACTTTATACATTTTATATCTATTCAATCTGTTTGCAAAAACACTTTCATCTCTCTACAATGTTATATAAAGATTATCACAAATTTATGTGAAAACCAGTTTTTTTTTTAGTAAGTTGATGCATATAAAATATATAGGTATCCTTCATAAAAACCTGTGTTTATTTTAATCCTGCAACATTTGCCATGTTAAATGCAATAATTGAGATACTGTATCTTAAATCTTCCACTGAAAACAAGCCTGGGTTCCAAAAACTACAGCAGTCAATCTCTCTTACAGAAAACTGCCACGGTACTTTGGAGAGTATACTGATGGTGCTCTGCATGCTGTTGTCATGTATACCTGAGAAGCTATTGTAAATGACGAAAGCTTATGTTGGAGGTTCTAGTGCAGGGACATGGAGACACTGATTCCAAAGCACCCAGTAAAATTTTCCCTTGATGGGATTTACTTCTAAGGTGGATGAAGCTCACCTATTAATATTAGGTACATCAGTCAATTAGAAAGCCCTTTCGTGGGGTAGTGCTATCAGTGAACTGTAAGAATTACTAAGGGGGTGTTTGCGGTATCCCATCAACCCCTAACTGCATCCACTTTTCAGCCTCTTACTTTACTTCCATTCCTAGTTCCTTTCTTCAGTCTCGCCATCCAACACATCTACATTCTTACTTCTTAGCGGAACTTTGCAAATTTTCTCCCAGTTCCACTATTAGATCTTTGTACTGAATTGAATTTATTTCCACTACAACTCCCTCTTTTCGGTGTCTTAAGTGTTGATGGCCGAAATTGCCATAGTCTTTGACTTGACAGCATAAATTTCATTAATTAATCACTCAATTGATTGAAGGGTAAGCATGGTGGATATGCATTAGAGACTGTGTGGCAGTTTCCATAAACACTTTGGTGGCACAAAAGTCCCACTTTCAAAACAAAGCCAGTCAGCTGCCTCTTGGTAAACAGTTCATGAATATACTTTTTGGAATGTTACAACATATGAATAGCTTATAAGAAATTCTCCAGTGACAGCAGAAGATTGAACTGGGCAATATTTTCAGGAAAAAATATTTCCACAACAAAACACATTGTATATACAGGCCCATTGCTCATATATAATGTTTATGATGTGTATATACAGGCCCATTGCTCATATATAATGTTTATGATGTGTGGAATGCATCAGGAGCGCCTATGTGTTAATCATCCTCCTGGCAAGAGGGGTGGTGGGGTGTAGGGGGGAAGGGCAGAGAGCAACTAACTGGGTCTGTATAAAAACACATTTTATTGTAAAGACATTGTTACTGAGAATCCATTATCATAAATGGCCTGAATCCTAATGTAGTAGAGATGATTAATCAAATGCACCCTTGAAGAGAAAGGAAGACTTAGCTGCAAGAAGTCCAATCCCTGGAGTACAACGATTGGAATTGGAATATAAAATTTTGGCTAAAGGCCATAAACTGGGGACCTTTGAGGTCATTCAGTCTTGAAAATAATGTTGAAATAAGTGTTAGGAAGAGGGTGGAAAAGTAAGATGGAAGAAAGAGAACATGAACAGAGTTCGGTACAAGGAATGAAAGAGGTTGCAGCTAGGGTCCAAAGGGGTGCTGCAAAGGACCTTCAGCAATGCCTACAGTGCACTGCTTGGGGTACACTGACGGCGCTAACCCCCCTGCTGTGCTGGAGTACAGTGATGAAACTGAAAAAAATTTTCTTGACAATGAGTGGTTCCTTGAGCAATAGTTTGCACTGAAAGATACCCAAAAGATGCCAAGGCATAAGAGGCATAATGGCTGGTACTCCAAAAAATTTATGTCCACTGGGCCAGATAAAGGAGGGATGAATTGTGAGGAGGATGAGAATGCACGCTCTGGATCTCTTCCCATGAAAAGTACATGACCCGCTTCAACAATAGGACAAAGCAAATCATGGACACCACAAAGGCAGAATTAAGCAAATGTGCTTTTAACAAGTCATGTGCTCAAGTGTGGCAGAGAACTCCAAATTATACTTGAAGGCCTGTGAGGACATGAGTTGAATCAACAAAAGTTTGTGAAATAACCTGTATTAGCCATTAAGAGACCATTCTTACTCATGGGCTGATCCTAATGATTTTATGCAATAAAAAGACAGAATTAAGAATGAAATGATTCTGTTCAACAAAGATAGACTTCAGAATTTTCACAAGATACAGAAGACTGTCCTCATGAAAAAGAGGGCAGAGAAGGTCTGGCAAAGGCATCTAGAAGAGGGCTATCCTTGCTATGGTAGTTTGAGCTACGAGCTGGGGAAAAGATAAATCACTGAGGACCAGTGGCTTGAATGTAACACTGGTGCTCCTGGATGCGCTCCACACACAATAAAGCTATTTAAGATTAAAGAGTCTCTAGTAGCAAATATACATAATTATTAAAATTGAAAATTCGAGTTTATGATAGTAAAATACGTAACTAAAATTGGAAATACGTCATAGACCAGAAGATGGATGAAACACTTGCCTGCGACATTAACACATCTAGAAATGCTGACAATGTTAACATATAAAAATGTATTTTTGCTGAGTTGCACCTTAATAATTTATATAAATTCGATATTTTGAATAAAAAAACTATACGGTTTACTAAAAGTAATTATTCATATGAATCGGTACTTCAACTGCAAAATTCAAGTTGTTGGTTTGATGCACGGGTCTAAAATAGTTTTAAACAACAGTCCTATAAATAATATAAATCAGTTAAGATGATAAAGCCAAAAGTATATGTAAAGTACCCAGCTCTGCGGACAGAGCCTTAATGTTCTCTCGTATGGTCCGTAATATCCCGTCATGCTCATTCTGTCAGTCTGCAGTGTTCATGGTCCTTAATCTCCCGATGCAGATATGAAAATGAAAGTGACAGATTACAGAACAAGTTAGGAAGAAATCACGAGGAAGGCATTTTCCTGATAATCTCTCAAGCAACTCTTACTCTGTTATATCACCCTGTCCAACACCTTGCGAAAAGGAGAGTGACGAAACAGAGAAAAGTGTGTAAGTGGACCATTCAACTAAGAACTCGCACCCTGAGACTGTGAAAGACCATCGTACAAAAGCTATGGCCCAAACGAAATCTTATAAAGGTGCAATCAAGGGCCACCTCCCTCCCAAGACATCTCTAAACACAGATACCTGATATATGCATATTATGATTTCTGAGGTTCTCTTCTCTGGTGAAATCAAAACAATCTGGAGTGGAAATGTCAGCATGAAAGAGGAAAATTAAAATATTCAATAACCAAGATAAACGAGCGTTATGCTGTCTATGTTTTTTTTAAACAATTTAATTTATGACTCCACTACCCATTAACTTTGTGACAAGACGTATTTTGTCCTCTTGAATGTTCCAGTTTTAGTGAATCCTTGTGCAAATATCATTTTCATTTTTTACCTAACTTTTCTCCTATATATGATGTAAAAACAAATATGAATTTATGTATAAACAGCCATCTGATGATGACAAGATTTTGTTCATCTACTACTAATGTAAAACAACGCAAACCACGTGAAAATTTGCGGGAGCTACTAAGCTCAATATATAGGGCTAAGTCTATGTTTGTACATGGATGTGTAATATGAAAGTTAAAAGTTAACAAAAAGAATTTAAGTTTGCAACCTCTGTCATAACTCGCATGAACCTGCAAGATGAACCAACATTCCGCGAATGCATCTTGATCACTTGGACCCCGAGTCAAGTACAGTATAAGGTTACAGTGAAAGTGGAGAATTTGAGACAGTAGTTTCTAAACGGGTATAAACTTATTACTGTCCTCTGGATTGAAAACTCGGGAGTTTCCGAAACACTTTCACTCGCTGAGATGCGCGAGATATTCACGAAGAAACGAGAGGCAAATGTATTATTAAAAATCAGTTATGACTGAGGAACAGAATGGAATATAAAATTTAGGCCAAAGATCAAGCACTGGGGCCTCTGAAGTCATTCAGCGCTGAAACGGAAAATGGGAGTAAAGAGGTTTTAAAGGCGTAACAGGATGGAAACCTCGCAGTAGCACTATGAAACCTTTTTACGAGAGGGTGGGAAGTATGATGTAAGAAAGAGAATAAGATCGGAGGTACAGTAAAAAGAATGAAAGAGGTTGCAGCTAGGGGCCGAAGAGACGCTGCAAAGTTCGTGAGGTGAATTATGCCTGAGGAATCAGATACTGAAGTACGCTATACTGCTCTGTCAAACGGGTGAGAGCCCCTGGTAAATCAAGTAACGGCTGATATGAGAGCCTTCATAACCAAAATATGTAATCTCTGGTATGCACGCACTACTCCTGTACCATTTCTATATTAATGCTAGGTAATATTAGTTTTACATTTTTTACGCAGTCTGTAAGCTTCGTGAGCAACAAAATATCCCATAATGACTACAGACTTCATAAACGAGTGTCTTGGTCACTGTTTGAATCATCATTGATAATCATTTCGTTTATTCTTATTCATTTGTAATATATTGTCATTGAGTAAATTTATGTGGTGTATCCTCCCTAACTTCATATAGGCTACTATGCCGCTTACAAATATCTATATATTAAATATCCGTAACATTTCATATCATAGGCACAATAGTTTTTCATAACACCCCACGCACTAATCTTTAATATCACACATCTTAAATTAGCTTGAAGGCGATTTTTCGTATGAATTCTGCTTAACATCCTCGAGGTCTGACAAATCAACGGAGGAAATTTAATTACGAAATAACGTAAGGAAAAATCAAAACCATTACTGCAAGGGTTCAAAAATGAATTAATGTTGCTAGGGTTATTAATCCATAAAGGTTTATTTTAATATAAAATATCTTTAGCGTACGATTAAGATAGTTGTCACTATACTATCAAGATAGTTAATTATAGCATTAATAGAATGGACTACTGCAACTATAATCGACCTAATTAACAACCCAGGAAGCTGCAACATATAATAAATAGGGAGGCGAGATTAATAAAGTGTGTCGTTCGAGCTGCACTGGCTGCTTATCACAGCAAGAATAGTAATGCTTAAAATGTGTGTCATGACTCACAAAGCCATCGACTGGATGTCAAAGAGTACTCAGAGAGATTTGCTGTACTTCATACATTGAGCGGATGGTGTCAACACAAGACAAGAAAGCTACAGATGCTCACGGGTCACCTGAGCCAAGATTCACCAAGAATGTTGGTTTTAGAGCCTTGATACTTGTAACCCCAAGATTATATAAGCAGCTCCCACTTAAAACTTGGACTGAAAATACGTAAACTTTATTGTTTTCTGAGAGGTATGATGGAGGACGCTGCTATGATTCCTAAGTGAGAAATCAATGAGCACGTCAAGCTTGGTGCCTTCAGAGAAGTACGAGGACACAAAGACCCTGCTGTAAGTAAATAAACATATTTTCAAATGAAAGCCTTTCAAGACTGGTAGCTTTGTATATTCAGCTAACACAAGATGGAAGGAAAAAAAATATATGCAGTGGGGTCTAACTAGTAAGGAAGGTTTCTCAGAAACGTAGAAAACCTGAAGAACACAGCGAATCTTTAAACAGTGGTAGAGGGACAATCCGGGATGATTATGATGTAGGGTCAAGGTCGTCGATGTAGAGTGAAATTCATTCGATTCCCTTCAGGCAACAATGATGCGAGCAATATCTCTAACTGGGATGAACCGGGTCACAGCAAAGCTTAAATGATTAGAGACTGACTGTCAAAAAGACATGCTGGGAGATTATGGCATTTTTGTCGTGGTAGACCACAGAACACGATAAAGAGAGCAAAAAGAAGATGCAAGAATACCGAACAATGGGAAAAGGCAGGTGATGTGTCATAAACGACAACAACGGACGCAATCAGTTGTATGAAAGGTGCGAGTTTAAACAGGAAGTTACGTAATAAGCCAGTAAAAGACTTTACAGCAAAGAGGGGCAAAACGATAAGCCAGGAAGTTTATCCAGCAATGCCTTACAAGATTTAGCGGGAGAAAAAACTCTTTCTTAAGTCCTACGGAGAGGATGACCAAACATAAATAATATAAAGTAATAAAAGGGGGCATAGTTATTCACTGCTTCAAGTCTGATAATGTATGGAAGGTCACGTATACTCTGTGTGACCTTTGAGAAGCATCATAGTATTTCCGCATTTACTCCTTTTGTTTGTTCGTAGTTTGCTGGATGAGCAGACCACAATAGTGACGAGCAAAAACCTGTATTGACCTGATCAATGCTATTTTGATGCTGGGGGACATATGTCGTTGCTCAGTCTTTACCTATCGGCGTTTTCATAATTCCTGATTATCATATGAACGTTCTGCTATGCGCTTGAATTTGTCCCAGTTATACACTGCTTTGCTGCCTTTCAAAAGATAAACTTAACCGATTCTCTTCCGATCACTCGCGTTGTTCTGTCAGATACGTCGACTCTTTTGAAGGAAGAAGAATAGGTGGGTAAATTAATGTAGTATCCGTGAAGGAGCGTTTCAGACACTACATTAAGGAGCAGGTCGTGATTAGGAACATCAAACAGCGATTGTACGATTGAAACTACAGCTGTGCTAGCGTGTTTTATCATTTTTCTATAGGCTCCGAATAGTTCCTTAATTTTTCGTCTATAATTCTCGATGGATTTTTCACGTACTATTTTTAAGATGTGCTTCTGAAGCATCCACTCCGTGTTCTGCTAAAATGTTCTCAAGGTAAATATGATTAGCTCTGGCAAATCATCATTTTTGTTAATTTTTTATGGCTATCAAACCCATCGGCCCTCATTCAGTTAAAAGTTTCTTTAATAACTACTACTGTCTCTATGTCATAACTGGTTTTGAAAACATCTAATTTCTTCATGAATGATTTTATATAAAAAAAAAATATCCAACACACTTCCTACATCGACGCGTGGAAGAAGTGTACCTGTATCAAATTGAGCAAACAGCGTGGACTTTGTATCAGATCCATCTATTTGTAAAGAAAGAGCCAGCCATGTGCTGGCACGGGATGTCCTCTTATTGTAAGGCAGCCCCTCACTTGATGAAAGATTCAATCTTCGAAAAAAATTTTAAAAAATGAACATGGACTTTCATAAAATCACGAAACTTTACTCCTCCAAATTTTTGCTTCTACAACCCACTGACCAAGTCAACATATCAAGACGAGTGTGTATATATATATATATATATATATATATATATATATATATATATATATATATATATATATATATATATATATATATATATATATATATATATATATATATATATATATATATATATATAAATATATATATATTATATAAATATATATTATATATATATATAAAGGTTATAGATTTACTTGTGCTTACCGCAAACTAACACCACAATATTCACTTGGAGTTACCCTCAATATCTCAACCCCTCCACCAAAGGTTCATTAAAATTTTTATAATACATCTCACGTGGATCTCTCGTTCTTTCTGAAACAAGGTCGAGTTATTTTTTGCCATTTATTTTCCTTCTTTTCTTCAAACGTCACTAACTTTAAAAAATTTCAGGATTATGGGCAAGCAATTTTCACCTTTCATTACTGTCTTTTCCGAATAGTCATTATTAATGTTTTCATCATACTTGGCTGGTATGCACAATAAAGAGGAATACCGATAAAGAAAAATCACTCATAATTACACTGTATTACAAGAAGTTATTCTGGGGTTGGAAAGCAATTCACTACAATACAATTTTGGATAAATTATACGCCATTACATTTCTTTTACAACACAGCTAGCTATTAATTCTCAGTGGTTCGCCATTTGACCAACTTGGCTGTAACTGGTACCCAATTTGGACCACCCGGATATTAAGTAACGCAACAAAAGCTAACATGCCAACACCAAACCTTTTGTTTCCTTGGTAATTCCAAGGAAGAGCTCCGCATGGATATATTTTTTTATTAATGATTTTTTTTCTACTGAACAATATAGAAATGGGCGTATATGATGCAATACAGGTGAGATAAATTGAGAAACTTGCCGAAATAACGTGAGAAATTTACCGTATTTGTTTGTGTTTCTACACAGAAAACCTCTGCGGGAGGCCATCTTTAGTATCCAAGAGACCGTGAATTTCTCTCATTATACGGGCAAATTTCTCATGTTAACTTCCTTATACTGCACCATAAACATCCTTTTCTATATTGTTTTGTCAAAAATTTTCATTATTAACAATATCTCCGTGCGGAGCTTTTCCTTTGAATTGCCATAGCCGCCTTGAGGCAAGGGTTTGCACTGGTATAGCCTAAGCCGGCTTCATATAAATCATCCACTAACAGCACTTTAAAACTATAATGGAAGTATCATTTCCTTACCTTAACTGAAGGTTTTATGGTCTTGATAAAATTTCACATAGAAAGATTTCAACATTTGCATGACACTTCACGATACACCGATTTGGCTTACATCGTTTCATCCAGGTTGCTCCGAGTTGCATTTCATATTTCAGGCGTTGCCATAGCTTGAGGATCTAGATGGATATTTCTTAGCAGGATTGACAGCGTAGCGTCTCAGCCGTAATTAAATATGGCTGTTTGGGGTATATGCTGATTAAGGTATTTCGTAAGGAGTTGCGAATCAGTAAAAACGCAACAATCACAATAAGATGAAACGTCAAACTAGTCGGCTACCCCTGAGGCGACTAAAACTAAACTAGTACTGTCAGTGTACTGTGTCAGTGTCTTTGTTACCGGGTGATAATTTGAAGGTGCACGTACTGGTTTCATTTGTGGTTCGTAGTACCTATTTATAGTTTGGTTACTTCCGGGTCATTACAGAAGCTATGGATAATGTATGTAGCAATTTATTAACAATTACATATTACTTAACATGATAAAAAAACACTTTAATTAATTTACCACCACAGTGAGCAACTCACTCTCAACCATTCTGATCATTAAAAAAAAAGGAAGTATAAAGCGGTACAAAAATATGGGATAATACGCGATGAACATAGGAAATGTTCCCAAATAAAGAATTTAGACAGTAACACCCAAACCTAGCGAAAGGTCGAATCACCTAACGGCCTAAAACGTCATGTGGCCTAACTTATAGGCCTACGCAGCCTACATGAGCTGGAAGTCATTTATTGAAAAAAAAAATAAAAGATACCTCACTTTTACCCATGATAAGATCACATACCAGACGACTTCCAGCTTAATGACATATTTGTTGATTGAGAGATACATCAAATGATAATACCTAAACTTGGTAATGAGATGTACTTACCGTATCGTGAAGGCTCCATTCATACAGCCTTAATCAATCTATGTTTATGTAACTTTTCATTTCCTTTTGTTCATGATCGGAGAGTACTGTAAGGTACAATAAGCCTAGTACTATATCTGTCTTTCACTATGTGACCACAACAGAATGTCAATAACCAATTCCCCGTTAAGTAACCCACCCTTCACCGTTACCCAAATCGTAAGAGAAATAAGACTATTACCAACCGGGATGTTCAAGCATACTCTGTTTTTTGGACCTCACGATGACCCACTGATTGTTGCTCATTAGACTCTTTACTCCCAAGTTTCTGTTATAGTCACAAGACCATGTGAGATATGTGCCAAAGGCTTTTGCTTTCATCTGTGGTTACCTAACCAACTATTGTCCAATCCCAATGCTTCTGAAGAGACGACAGAAACTACCTGATGTCTTATTCGAGAAGCGTTATACAATATTCTTAATAAAACACGGAACTATCATTAAACGATAGTAGTTACCCTGTTCATTTTTTACTTTCCGTCCTATAGAAGGCCAGTACATAACGACCCAAAATTGCTCCAGTTTAATTTCTATAAGAATTAAACGTCTTCAATTAAATAAACCATAAATGTATTTTATCATGCAACCCTGACTGTAAATCTTAGGCTAAATTCGATGGCACAGATAGATTTCTGTGGTCCAAGTTGTTTTGGAGCAAGTTAATTTTCATTAAGTAAACCCAAAAGTTTTGATTTTTCAGTCACGAAATTACTAATACTCCTTATAATTAAAACATTACCATCTTGACTTGTACGTTTCTAAATGTATACGTAAAGCTTGTCCTTAACTTTTTGGCGCTTGTCATGGAATCCAGTGACTACCGGTACGTTCCGAGAAATAAAATGATGTTGGTAGTTTTATCTTTATACTGATTACATACACCTTATTATATATATATATATATATATATATATATATATATATATATATATATATATATATATATATAATTATAACTAGTTCACGGAGATATGGAACGTGATGAATGTATAAATAAAGGCATTTGCTTATATATATATATATATATATATATATATATATATATATATATATATATATATATATATATATATATATATATATATATGTATGTATGTATGTATATATATATATATATATATATATATATATATATATATATATATATATATAGTAATTGATTCTTAACTGCTGATATATCTCGGGATGAGGTTGCTAACCAATATTTTTCTTCCACATGGAATGATGTACCATTACACCCAATTAACCCCGTGTACACAAAACCAGAATTTGGGTCAGTGTATGTGTACGAACGTGTCATATTTCCTGTAATGAGAAACCCTAGTCATCCTCTCTTTGTGCATGAATGTATGTGTAATGCGTTGTTTTCTCCAAGTTGATCTTTTCCTCACTGGTCAAAGTGTGAGTCAAGTGTCCTATTTTAGCTCCTTTCTGGCTGACGTGATTGTGAGAAACTGGTGTGAGATGAACTCAATCCATAGTTTTCAAATAAAGTATTATACTATCCCCCTGTCCTTCTGCTCGGGTCTGTATGAATCTATGGGGTCTAATGCCGTGTTCTCGATTTTATTTATGGTACAGCCTGTTTATCTCTGTGACTGTTGTCAACACGGATCACAACAACAGATTTCTCATATTACCTGCCAATGAGATTTGACCTTACAGGTTGCAACTATTATAGAGATTTTATATATAAAGTCTTTGTTGTAGTGTTATGCTAGTACGAAATACTGGTCACTAATTGATGAAGACAGCAGAAAACGCACCTACTTTCACCTTAATGAAATAGTACTACTGGTGCGAGTGGAAAAACTCGTGATCTACAGTATTTGAAAGAGAAACTGGACGACTTTTAAATCTGATATTCGCGATGCGATTGATCAAGTGTAACCTGGGCCAATCTTCACAAGTCACTGAGCCGGCGTAGAGCCGAAATTTAATAGCCCAGAATTTTGACACCATCTGTCACGTGGCCATGACGAGAACAACAGACGATCGCGGAGGAGCCTTTCAAGAGTCGTTTCTCTTTGCCAAGCCAACGCTGTAACAACCAACAACGTCCCCACTCGACCCCTCGTGCCCCTACCGAACCCGCCTTACGTTTTCTACGGCATTTTTCACCCAGGGGAGGAGGGAGCCAGAGCTAAAGACCCGACGCCTGGCTAAGAAGATTCAGTTGTGAACGAACCGTGAGTGTAAGCAAGTGTGTTCGGTGGTTGCACCAGGGCTTCCTTTGACTGCGTGTTGCTATGCACAGCATTTCTCTTTTAGAAATGTACCCTGGAAGTCTTTGTGAGAGTTAGCCTAGCTGTGTAGTTTGGTATAGAGCGTCCGCGGTATGGTTTTGAGTCTAAAGAACGCTGGTATTATCGGTTGAAAGGATTCAAATGACAAAGTACGTATATTTAGATGCAGGCAGTTCAGCGAGTACACCTTATACTCAATGTGCAGACCTCCAAAGACAGGGAACAAGTAGTTTTTAGAGACCCTGTTGACCACATTTTCGAAGACATGTTTGAGAAGACTTGATTATGCACCTTGTAATATAGAATACATACTGTGTAGATTATATTTAGAGAAATTCTAAATGAGACATTGTTTTGCCAACACGTCGAAGGAAGCGTTCTAGGATAAGATGAAAACAATGCCAGCCATTATAGCGTTAGGTTCACGAATTTTGTTATTGATAAGATTCACCTCTTGTTTAAAATGTGTACTCGAAATACCCTTTATTTTCCCAAATACACACGAGTGTTTTACTCGATGCGTAAAAGATTGTCGTCTTTGAGGTAGACATGTTTTTCAGTTTCATGAATTGCAATGACTGGGCAAGAGCTTGCTTTGTGGGTTCCATTTACCAACCATATTGCTCGTTTAAGACGCGACCAGGGAATCAAAACCTTGATGAATAGCAGCCGTTAAAGGTTTACCCCGACCAAGGTTATGTGGATATATTTGTCGTATTTCATCATTTTTATATTCGTGCATGTAGTTTGAGAGAGAGGGAATGTGAGTTTTGGCATTTTAAAACGATGTATACGGCATTTGCCACATTTTTGTTGGTTTGCTCATGTGGTTCATAGGAATGTGAATTGTTTTACGGTTAAAGGCAGCTTAAATTCGTTAATTGACGGAGTGTTATGTATGCTTGGATGTAATAAGTCTACAAGGAGCCACGTTTATGTTTCGAATAATTTATGATTGTTTTTGTATATGTCATTGCATCAGCGTAATTTCTGCTGGTTTTATATATGTATATATATATATATATATATATATATATATATATATATATATATATATATATATATATATATATATACTGTATTATGTGTGTGTGTGTAGAATTTGATTAACAGATAAGCTAAACACCTTTGTAATGTGTTCAGTGCGTAAATAATTTAGGTGTATCCAAACGAGAGAACAAGTAGGCCGAGATAAAAAGGTCTTTGTCATTAAAAACACAGATATTAGTGAATGTGACGAGTAAATTCAATTAGTGCCATAAAAATGACGGTAATATAACAGTGGGGGGAGAGGGCTACTCCCGACCCTGGTAACATCTTGTCCACCACGGTACCTTCATTTTACTTATATAGTGGCGAGTGTTGAAAGGGGTCTGACCTCGGATGTGACCGGCGTCAAGGCAGAAAGTGGTGTTCCTTGTCCGTGGACCATTGTTGTTACACACAGTAAATTAGTATTCACATTGCGTTTCATATAGGAGGTATTTAACTATTTATAACTGTAATACATGTGCTGTAGGAGTGAAGTAGTGGCTAAAAGTTGTGTGTTGAGTAATCGTTAAGTAAGGAGACCAAGTCGAATGGAGAGGGAAAGAGTGATTGTGAATATTGTGAGGAGATAACTACTGAGACAAATTAAAAAATAAATCTCTGTTAGGAAATGTGTAAGAGGCACGGCCCGGCCATTTTCGTTTCGTTCTAGTTACTTTCTTTTAGACTTGATTGGAAAGCAGGTAAAAGTCAGCATTTTACAGTGAACTTGACTTCTGATAATATATATATATATATAATATATATATATAATATATATATATATAATATATATATATATATATATATATATATATATATATATATATATATAATTATGTAGTGTATATATTTTAAACTACCAGTAGGTAGCAAATGATCACTTTTAAACGCATTTTTTATTTTTTATGAGACATTTTAATATGTGGCATTTCTCGTATGTATACTCAAGTAGGACGCTACGTACCTGTGCAAAACCTATGACCTGAAGACAATTAGTCGGGCAAGACATCTTAAACTCTTCATCAAGTCCAGATTTCGAGGAGCCAGGCTTGATCCGAAGTTTCCCGGTACAGAGAGAAGGTTTTTTAAGTGCCAAGGAAAGAGGGGCAGGAAGAAAGGTACCAGCAAATTATTGTACAGCTGGCAGTGCTTGTTGCTCTTTTTAGCAATTGCTTTCTGTGGCATTTTAAATCTTACATTCGACGTTGTGTGTACCTTTGTGCGCCCGCGCTCTCGTAACCCCAAAATCAAATGAGCTTTCAGTGTTGAAGAGGCGTCTATGTTATCATCAGCAGGGCAGTTCTATAAACATCATTTTGTTTCTATTAGCTCGAGTCAGATTTGGTTTTGTTCCTTTAATAATCTCTTTTCTTAGACGCTATGTTGTTTTGCTGCTTCAGTTATGTACATATTTTTTCCTGTTACGTTTTTCTGTTTGTCTGCTGTATATATTCAAATATTATCCCTTCTCATTTCCTGTAACGGTTCCTCCGCAAACACGCGGTGCCGTTGTTGAAGGTTGGATGTTTGTGTTCGCTGAGACGAGATAAATTGTTTATGAATTTGTATTACTGTATGTACATGATTATCATGAAAAGGAAGTTTTTGGAAGTTGTTTACCTGCACACTTCACATGCCTGTCCTTCTGTTAACTGGGAAACCATAGAAGGGTCATGTTGACAGTTACCAGTGCTGAAGCTCGTAGGGTCTAGCTGGTAGTACGACTCATAAACTGCAAGGTACCGTTCCCATAGTATTTCTGATGCAGCTGTTTTATGAGCCCCTTACGTTTGCTGGTTTGGTTAATTCATGTCCTTTTTTTTTTTTTTGCTTCACTTAGCCTATGGGGAATTGTGTATATGACAAAATTTGCTGACCCCACAGAGCAATGTTGGTGTTTATGGACCAGATGAGACGCGTACTGGAGGTAAACACTGCTGTTTGGTTGGTCAGTTTAGGCCCGGGTTAGGATGAAGCTGGTTTAGCTGGTCAATGTTCTGCACGGGCCCTTCCCCCAAGGCGGGCCATGCGCAAGTGTAGCAACGGCTGAAAAGGCATTAGGAGGCCTGGTATGGACAGTCCACTCTTCAGATTCCCTTTTCACTATAGGTCTGTTCATGACTTTTGTTCCTATCGCCAGTGGAGATTTGATTTTACTATAGCACGTGATATCCCGATGCTTGGATGTCCATTGGGATGTTGTAACTTTTACTTACAATGTAAATGAACGTAGCCTTTATAAGGAGTCACGGAGCTCGGCGGTTGTCGGGTAGTTGATTTTTGTTGCCTTAAGGTTGTGCTTAGTCTACCGTATAGATGGGAGATCCTGTTTTTTATTTAAAGCGGTGTCCCGGGGATACATTTTCTGACATTTACCCAGCATCCCGTAGTGTTGGAGAGAACATTATAAAGCTTAAATAAGAATAACAGAATTCATGTAGTTTTCTCAATGTGGCCAGTGTTTTTATATTCTATCAATCCTGTTTTATGTTTTAGTGTAGAAAACTGATAGCAAGTAAATCGTAACTTTCATGAGAGGACGTTAATGTGTTAATTCCATACAGGTTAAGAAGAATGCAACCATGTTGTTTAAGTTCAATTCTCTCTCTCTCTCTCTCTCTCTCTCTCTCTCTCTCTCTCTCTCTCTCTCTCTCTCTCTCTCTAATGCGTAAGTAGGTCTGCTGATAGTGTTTTATTTCTCTTGTCATTTAGTTCACATTCCACGCAGTTATTTATTTAGTATTTTATGCATTTGTCAGCGTGAATTGAACTGATAGCTTAAAATGGACGAATGTTGTGGCGGCCTCTTGCCCAGTTTATAGCTCCATTGTGTTGACAACTTTGTTGTCGTTGGATTAAGCTGTCTCTTTGCCAACAACACTTTCTGTGTTTTTGTTTTCCATGTTTTTTTTTTTTGCTCGGCTTGTCGGCATGGGCTCTCAATGAAAGGTTAGCCTATTTCCAATAAAGTTGGTTGCTCCATGCGAACGAAGCACGGTTTAGGCTAATGGAAAAGGTTGAAAGATTCTGATTAACAGGACGTTCTGTTTTCTCTTTGCGTTTTTATTAATGTCTTGTTAGACTCGACCCCTTTTTAGTTTCTGCGAGAGTTCGATTAGGGTCACACACGCATATTCTTGATGCTTTTTTTGGTATCAGTGACTTCGTGTCATTTCTAAGGTCTTCATCAAATGTGGAAACAACTTTCTGTTCGATTATTTCCATTTTGTCGCTAAGCGCTGTTTGGAAAGTTATCTTTAATCCGTTTGTTGTCGTGTCTTGTTTGTGAAGTCGTCATACCTGTTTTAACCAACTGTTGGCAGTGGGCGATCTACTACAATAGTCAGCAAGCAAGAAACGCAACACATGCTTCGGGGTTTTAGTATGGACATTGTCTAACTTTTATAGATGGCCAAACCTGTTTTAGTTTTTGGTAAACGAAAAGTATTGAGATGACTTTGCCTGCCGTCCGCAATTTTTCTGTCCGCCCCCAGATTTTAAAAACTACAGAGGTTAGAGGGCTGCAAATTGGGATGGTGACCATCCACCCTCCAATCACAAACATACCAAACTGCAGCCCTCTAGCCTCAGTTTTTATGTTATTGAGGTTAAAGTTAGCCATGACCGTCCGTCTGGCAGCCCTATAGGTGCCAACAACACAGGCCACCACAGGGCCGTGGCTGAAAGTTTCAGGGCCGCGGCTGAGTTTCATGGCCCATGGTTGAGAGTTTCATACAGCATTATTCGCTGTACAGAAAGCTCGATTGCGCCGAAGAAACTTAGGCGTATTTTTTTTTTTTTTTACTTAAGCCTAAATCCCAATTTCAATCTTCTATTGTGTATCTGAAAAGACTTCGTTCTTTGTTACGTTGTACGACTTTCCAGAGGTTGTGGTAGTAGGTAGTAGGGGTTTGCAAAATAACAGATGTGTTGGGAAATGAACGTGTGAAGTTGGAAACCTTGTTGGTCACTTGTTCTTTGAGGTTGCGGTTAGTGGGCTACTGGACGTTAGTGAAATTCAGGACATTAGGCTGAGGCCTCCGGTAGTAGACTTAGTGTTATTCTCGATGGTTAAAAATCAGTGACCATGATTGATTCTTTGAAAGACTACTAATTAGCTACTTTTGTACAGTGCAGATCTGGGAGCTTAATTCTCCCATCTATTGCTGTCCGTCTTCGTCATTCATTCATTGCTGGTTAGGAACTGCTGGGTGAGATCGTTTATGGGAGACTTATCTCCAACTACTGCATCTGGTATATAAATATTTTATTCTTAATCGAACGCGAGCAAGTTTCACCTTGGAGAAGAGGTCTCTCCAGATTAATGTAACGTTTTGGATGCATGAAAACACCGCGGCAAGTCCTGTACACATGCTGACATATAGTGTTTCGAAGCCTTCATAATCTCAAGGCGATCTATTTAGTGGCATTCCATGCTGCATCAACAGAGACGAATCTCGACAGCTTAAGAAGGGAACAGTATTTGCAGAAGTAATTGACATACCTTTAGGTGTGCTCAGGCGCTGAGTATCAGACATGCAAACCTTGTTGAAATTCTATGCCCATTGTTAAAAGCAGTGACGTGAGTGAATACGGTCCTCAAGGTCCCTTGAAGCATTAGCTTCAGGAGGCCAATGCCCTCGGAGAGGCAGTCGCATAAAATAACGCTTAAGAATGTGTGGCACTAAAATTCAGTAAAGTGCCTTGGCTATGATAGGCTATGTCATTTATGCTATAAAATGGGCCTAATTTTATGCTATTATTTGGCCTTATCCTTGCTCTTCAAATGGTACTAAACATTTGGAAGCGTTTCTGCTGTCTCGTGCAGTGTATTAGGATAAACGATTCTTGAGATTATACATAAAAAATGTAATTATGGTTTTTGACAAGCCAGTATGTTTATGTTAACGTAAGTTTAATATTTTGATATAGTGAAGACACTTGGTAACTCATAAGTGTAGAAAGTTGAATAACATCACTCACCGAATATCTCCAAAGGGGGTAGTGCCGTCAGTGCACCTCTTGCGGTGCACTGTAGGCATTACTTAAGGTTCCTTGCAGCGTCCCTTCGGCCCCTAGCTACAACCCCTTTCATTCCTTTACTGTACCTCTGTTCATATTCTCTTTCTTCTATCTTACTTTTCACCCTCTCCTAACAATTGTTTCATAGTGCAACTGCAAGGTTTTCCTCCTGTTACACCTTTCAAACCTTCGACTCTCAGTTTCTCTCTCAGCTCTGAATGACGCATCATATTCGTAGGTCCCAGCGTTTGGTCTTAGGCCAAAATTCTAGATTCCATTCCATTCCACACCGAATATGATTATAATCACTTTCAAATTCGGCGTGTAAAAAATCTTAACTTTCTAAAATAATAAGTTAAACGTAAATCTTTAAAATGATCATTACCAAGTGCGTTCACTACCAAACTTAAGTTAACTTGAATATACTGGTTAGTCTAAAGCTCATAGCTTTTTTTAACATATATTCTTAAGTATAATTTCTTCCAGTATATTGTAATGAGACAGTAGAAACGCTTCCATATGTTCATTAAAAATGCTGATTAACGTAATGTATGCACATACGTAATTTTATATATATACATATATATATTACATATTATATATATTTATTATATATATATTATATATATATATATATATATATATATATATAGTGTATATGGGTGTGTGATTATAATAAGTGATACGTGATTTGTATCTCTCATAACGACACGGACAAATGAAATACTATGATACATAGTGGCATATATATATCGTGAAATCCGACCGCAATGTATCAGTCCTTCGTTAATGGCTTTTAGACAGCCGAAACCGGTCAGGACCTACATCCAGTATTTCATTTTTCCAGTTGGTTGCTATATACAGTATATATGTGTGTGTGTGTGTGTGTTTGTATGCATAAAGATTTATGGGTTGAGTATGCTTTTTTTCTTTAAGAACTGTCATTAACCTTAGCATTGAGTCGTTGACCTTAGTCCTATTGGAAATACTGTTTCATTTCGCGCTTCTTGTGTGCCCAAGAGCAGTTTGGTGGTTCAAAGTTTTCTGTAAACTTGTGTGGCTGATACTTGTATCACTAATACTGGATCGTTGATTTTTATTTTTTTTGTGTGTGTGTGTGTGTGATCGTACGCTCACGTATGCGAGAGAGAGAGAGAGATAGAAAGGGAGGAATTTTTATACATTATTGAAGATCAGGGTAGGATTCGGACGAACAGTTCAGAATCATTCAACGGAAACCGTGCCATCACTGCAAAATCTGTAAAAATAATGGCAGTATTGGACATAATTCCACATTCTATAAGCTAATTTTTCTTTTACGAAATAAGAATGTGTTGTTTGGCATTCGATAATCGTTAACTTAATGAGACATCATTAGATTTTGTCCCGTTCGTTTTAAATCTAAGGAACCATTAGGCTGACATCCTAATGGGTTGATCTCGTCGTCAGCTGGTGACGAGTGTTTTAACT
Source organism: Macrobrachium rosenbergii (assembly GCF_040412425.1). Classification (NCBI taxonomy): domain Eukaryota; kingdom Metazoa; phylum Arthropoda; class Malacostraca; order Decapoda; family Palaemonidae; genus Macrobrachium; species Macrobrachium rosenbergii. Next base: position 43,380,647 of record NC_089782.1, on the reverse strand, counting down.
GATATAGAGGAAAGTTTTATTTTTTTATTTTTTTTTTAACCTGGGTTTGTGAACAGCCCAAGGGGTTCAGGAGAGGGGCTTCTAGAGCTATTTATATCGCTAAAATTTGTTTTAGTTTGCACACACACACACACACACACACACACGCACACACACACACACACACACACACACACACACACACACACACACACACACACAGATTGGTTTTTTGTCCTTCCAGAATTTGGAATTGATAGGTTTTAGCATTGAATAGTATTTGTTTCTCCTTCATTGTTTGAAGTATAATGCTAGTAGAAAGTACAAGTTTCTATTAAACCATAGTTGATTTTATTTATCGCTGGCCTTGTGGTCCTAATTCTGTGATGTTATCATTCCTTCCGAAACCTTTGGGATTTTATTCCTTCCGATACCGATACTCTCTTATTATGATTTTCTTGTAGTCTCTCTCTCTCTCTCTCTCTCTCTCTCTCTCTTAGAAGACAATTGATTGACTGATTGATTGAAATCTACCTGGCGTCATAACAGGAGACAATTGTGTTCATTAAACCTCATGTTCAGGGTTTTTATTTTCTGAAACAACTGTCGGAACATAATATTTTAATTTAATGTTATCATAGGTGTTCGGTAACTCCTTCTGTAGTGGTGTATCTTCTCACTGCTTAGAAAGTAACGCTTGGTTTTCCAAGATTCAGGTTACGAAATGTTATTTCTGCTTTAAAGTACAGTGTCGGATTATCATTTCTTCTTTCAAATTGAAGGAGTTAATTATGCTAGGATAGAGGTCCGTTCATAAGACACGAATAAAGTCGCTTGAGATCGACGGGAATATTAAGGCTAGCGTACATTCTCTGGCAAACTTACGGAGTCGTAAATGTAAAGAATTCTCTTTCCCTTTCAATGAAAATACACACACGTATAGTATATATATATATATATATATATATATATATATATATATATATATATATATATATATATATATATATATATATATATACGTATATGTGTATATATATATGTGTATATGTATATATACCGTATATATGTGTGCAAACATTAAGCTACAAATGTCGTTTGATATCCAATTCGCTCTACCTCTTAAATAATATCGAAGGGGAATTATAATTGCGAAGTGGTCCGTCAGATATGATTTTAATTCCCTTCGGTATTATTTATAAGTTAGCTTAATGTTTGTGTATATAAAATCATAACGATGTGATAAAAATTTTGTGTGTGTGTATATGTATGTATGTATGATAACTTCATTTCGTCCACTATTATTGCAAGGGTAGATCAAACTCCCTTTCACCACATTATTAAAAAAATGATGTGGACACTTTGCTTGAGTCTCTTAATGAATCTTAATAACAGCATTCAAGATGGTGACCGCGTGGTACCTTTGATGCTAATGATATTGAAGGGACTCTTTTTCTCAGAGACTAAAAGATTGGCCGTGAACGAAAGCTAGCGTAATCTTTTGATGCGCGCTGAGTCTTGCAGCGTTCCGCGCGCGATCTGGAGCTCTGATCTTAGATTTGTGTCTAATCGTTTCAGCGCGTACTCCGTGGATATCGACGACCATCGGATTGCACCGTTCAAACTCCGGAATTTTTTTTCCTGCATATGGTTTCCTCCACCTCTACAGCCTCCATGTTTCCGTCAGGCTTGTACTATACGGGGGGTATTATGGAGTTATACCGTCGGCTTCTTGACTTTGAAAATATGAAAACGATATATATATATAATATATATATATATATATATATATATATATATATATATATATATATATATATATATATATAGTGGTTTTATGGATAGCACATCCTATCCCCTCTATCTCCAGTGACATTACTTCCTCCTCCTCCTCTTCCTCCTCCTTCTTCTTCTTCTTCTTCTTCTTCTTCTTCTTCTTCTTCTTCTTCTTCTTCTTCTTCTTCTTCTTCCTTGTCTTTGCCAGTGAGTTTCTCCTTCAGAGACGACAATGTTGTCGGTCTTAGCTCAAAACAAAACAAACCTTGACCGTGATCTATGTTTTTTTTAGTTTTTTCCTTCAATTTTTGGTACCTGTTGGCTAGCTGCCCTCTGCCGTCAAGGGCAGTTTGTACACTCATCAGAACGTGCTAAAATGTGCTCTCACACATTGGATCTTATCAGTCACACACACACACACACTCACTACGTGCATGTGTGTTTGTAATTAAGGTACTGTAAATATGGTGAACTGACAAGTTGGTATACATAATTGCTGGTAAATGTGTACAATTACCAAGAGGGCGAGTAAATGGGACAAATATTAGCAAGTTAATTACTGTCGCCTGTAATTTCTACATAAAGAAATAGCCAAGTTTTTTTTTGTAAAATAATACAAGACAATAGTAATTTTATTATGAAATCTGAGTAGCTTGAAAAATATTGCAGTATTATTTTGAAAGAAAGGGAAACTTGCAATAAATGAGCATTTTATTGCAAATTATACAGCACTAAAAATGTCATTTTTCGTACTGAAGCGAATGAATACGATGTTGCTCAAAGTAATGATGAAATTTATCATTGCAGGCAAAGTTACTAATAGGGAAAACGTTCTGCACGTTAAGTGATTTTGTATTTACTTTGATTTTAAATTTTTATTTACTTTAAGCTAGCTTTAATGCATTTTAAATTGCACAGATGCATTTATCATTGACCACCAGAAATTGAAATTGATGATTTTGTGGCACATTCCCGAATGGTTAGATGGTTGGTCTAGATTAAGTCAAGTCGTCCATGTGCCAGCAAGAGCCTTTTCTTATAGGTGACCCGTTAAGTGTAGGCTAGTAGAATTAAGGGAGACAAGAGGCCTGATGTGTATCTTTGGACTCGAAACAACCAACAGTGACCTCGAATACTGATCACTGCATCTGGTTCTCGTCTGAATGGAATTTTTCTCCACGTACCTTAGATCTCTTTCTAAGTGTACGGCTGTGCCAATATTCTTGAGTGAAGGGTCTCTGATTTTATAACATGGTGAAATTGTTGGAATTATTGGAAAGCTTTGTTGCCATGTAAAATTACCAGCAAATCAATTTTATGCTGTATTTATCCAATTTACCCACTCTTATTGGTCATCGTACATATTTGCTGCAGTGTTATAGATGATTGCCTAATTGTCATAGTTACACCAACAAACATAAGTTCTGTTTGACTATGCATGTGATTCTCTCTCTCATAAAAAGCTGTCGGCACAGGAAGAGTGGTCGTAGTTCTGATATATAATTTTTCCTCATTGTTTTCTTTTTTCCTACAGGTATTAGGCTATATTTCACTTCATGTTGTAAGGCGAAGACTTAGTGCTCCCAGTTCTGACATGAAGTGCAACAAAGTACTTAATTCTCTCTTTGTTTCAAGTTCTGTCTCATGAAAAACTTCCAGCAACCAAACTATTATAGTTCTGATGTATAATTATACCTCGATGTTTCCTAATTTCTTTTAAGTATTATATCTGTCACTTCATGTTTTGAGCTGAAGATTTAGTACTCCCAGTTCTGAGAAGTGCAGTGCAGTTTTTAATTCTGTCTGTTTCCAGTTGTTTTGAGCTCTTGAGTCGCATTAGAGTGAAAGACCATAGGAGCGTCAAGTGAAAGGACTGCGTTAAATGAAGAGGAAACTGAATGACCTCTAGTTACTCTGTACCTTGAGAAAGGTACTTCACGTAAACAAGCAATGTCCTTCTCAATGTCATGCAGTTGTACCTCTCAGAGCAATCAGGAGTTTTTGTTCCATTGTTAGAATACATTCTTCTGAATTTGGGTTTAATACCGGTGCCTCGTAAAGCGTGACAAGCTTCTCTGAATTTTACAACAGGTCTTGTGAGCCTTGTGTAAAGGCCAGAGTGTCACGGCAAAGGCCGAAAAATCAAAAGTGAATAACATTCAGTCGAGAACATTTTGTATAACATTGAATCTTTTATGAATTTATTCGTCACGCTTGCTGGCAATGACCACCTGATGACGTTTGGCATTTAGGGGAGCTAGTGGCGGTAATATAACGCAGTGCATGATTCATTGTTCACTTAGCTGGTTAGTTGATTGTGTTGTGGCAGTAACCTGACGTAGTAGTTATATAAAGGTTAGCGATGAGTTCACAAGGAACGTCTTACGTCTCTCTCCGACAGGATTGTACGACTCTGTTTTGGTCCCTTTGTTTTGTATGAGATGAGCAGCAATTTGAACATTCCCTCGGATGCCAAGTCGTCTTGAAGCTGTGCCCGGACGGTGCTGAGGCCGAGCCCCTGCCCCGGCCAGGGTGTGTCGTTGTTTACAAAGTAAAGTAATTTGCTTCTAGTAGAGATGTCCGTCCTGTCCCAGGCCCAAGGCAGCCGCCGGCTTGCTTTAAAGGTGCTGTTGTGTGGCTGCTCTCCAGAGGACGGAGTTGTGACGAATTCGAATTCTGCCTCTTCTCGGTTCTGGGAAAGTGGACAACGTTTCTTCATCTTGAAGTGAACTTTCTTTCCTATTTTGTAACGGAGTGGACAAGCGGTAAAGGGTAATCTTTCTATTCCCAAGTGACAAGTGGACCACATTCTGTGAAACTGCACTTAGAAAACTCTTTACTCGAGGACTGGGGCGTCGTACCGTGTGTAATGTCAAATGTTTGTACTACAACCCTACCCCTGTGAAATGAAGATTTGACCTTGGACGATACTGGCAACCTTGAAGACATCAAAAGTTCGACCGTGATCTTGTTTGTGTTGGACAGCGTCTTGTTTTGTGACCGGTATTGTTGCGTTCGTTACGTAACCGGCTTAAATAAAACACCTTTTTGTTTTTGAGCTTTCATTACGTAACTGCTTGCGAACCCTCGATGCCATGAGGTTACCGCCAACTACGTGTTTTGGACTTACAAATTTGGTGAATGGTCTTTTTTATTCGCGGTCCACAAGAGATTGATGATTACGATTAGGCATGGAAAATAACTCTTGTAAAACACCGTCGATTGTTATTATCATTATTACATATTCTAACTGGCCCACCGAATTTAAATTTTAGACTCTTGGGGCTTACCCGATGGATTTTTTTTAACAGAAAGATATTCATCCAGTACCACAATGGTCCCGTGGCATATAAATATAAGAAGCGCAGGAAAAGGTGAAAGGAAAGATCGTAGACCCTGAGCTTTCGTCTTTATTTCAAGACCTGATCACAGCAACAGAGAGGAGAAAAAGTACGATACTGTAACATTACATTCATCTGGTAAAAAAAAAAAAAAACACGAGTAAAGATCAACCATCCAAAGACGAAAGCTCAGAGTCTACGATTTTCCTTTCACCTTTTCCTGCGAGCGCTTTTTAGAACAGGAAGATATAAATTATAGGAAAGGAAATTTGAAAGAATTGAACAGCTAAGTAGAAAGAAGACCAAAGGAACGTTTGAATAGTTGGAGACCGAAAGTTGAAGACTTGAGGTGCACTGTAGGCGGCTACGTCTCTACAAAACACAGCTGAGGACGAAAAGTATTTGCATGAATTTTACCGTTACTGCTAGTACTAATAATTTTCGATGTTTTTTTTTTTTTTTTTTTAGTAAGAAAACGTTATCAAGCCCTGAAGAATCTCATGTCAAAATGGTTTGTTACAGTTATGAAATTGCTTCAGACAGCTTAATGGTTTTATCTATTGAAGGTTTCGTTTGGCGATGAACCTGTTGTATAGTTTTATTTTTTTTTCAGTTTTATAGACTACGAAAATTTATGCAAATAGATCGTCTTTTGTTACTCTTTTAAAGTTTTCACGATGGAGTACATCGATGCATTTTAACTTCATGATTGAGAAATTGCTTCACGATCCGCGATGGTAAAGCGAAACTGAATTTGAGTTGTAAATTTGGAGGCCATTTTATGAATCCATTTGTGGTTTTGAGTAAGTGAGGTCGTAAGGTTGGCAACATGATGTACGTATTTATGATCTGGCGGAAAATTAATGCATTTGTGTTTATAGTTATTGAAGTTTAGGTTCTCATTTTTGGCCAGGTACGTGAGAAAGTGGTGCTGTGTGAATTATCTGGAAAAAGTTAGTTGGCTTCATTTAGGGTGTCGAACGAGAAAGTGTATCCACACTTCAGATGGAATTTCATTTCCTTTAATCTTTCGGTTGTAACTTAATTGTTCAACAGTATTTTCTTTGAGTTTGCCTCGATAGGATGTATATTAGAATGCATGTATTATTTGCATAGAACCTTGTATTTTCACAATTTTTCACGCCCTGTAGCCTCTGAATGCCATAACCGGCATAAAGGAGCCAATATTAGTAGGCTACTGTCGTTGCATGTACTCATTTAGGTGGTGTCCTTGTGGTATAAATATGCACAGTACCAGTTTATACACCAATATTGGTAGGCTATTTTTGTGTATAATTTAGCGGGAATTAGGAAGAATGTCAAAAAGTGCGCTGGGCTGACTGTTTAATTTCTTGAAATATCCATTTATCCTTCATTGAGTTTGTGTGATATATAACATTTCCCTATGATATGCAACTCCATTGATGTTTGAATTAATAATATATTCCCTTGCATTTCGTTTCAGATTATTTCGGAACATATTAAAGAGGGAAATTGCATCAGCTGAGTATTTTTATGAGTTTTATTTGTGATTTATGTGACTGAAACACTTCGTAGAAAACGCGACGGTTGAAACCACATGACGTCACGGCATCCTCCTGAAAAAGGAAACAAAGAACGTCGCAGTTCTCTTGACCTGATTGACTTGTGAGAACTGGGCCCCAAACAACGCAGTGGCTATACGTTTCGAAGAAAAAAACTAAATAAACAGAAAGAAAGACTGAAAAAGGAAATCTAATTGTTGGCGTCCCCCTGATACGCTCCAGATCTGCCTCTACACCCCCGTAGTGGTGTGTACCCTTTCCGAGTACACCTACACCGAAACTGGTCAGTTTCTGGCCGTTGTGATCGCTTTGCACCGCAACGGATAAAACTGGCCTGTCATAGTCCTCGCGGTATCAAAACAGAGCCGGAATTGAACTAAAAATAAATAAATAAATAGAAATTGCCAAACTTAACAGTTGGGTGAGTGGCGAAACAGGAACTCCATCTCGCGGGTCTTATTTTCGAGGCTAACAAAAAAACACGTTACAGATGAGTGTCTTTAACTAAACCCTTTGGAGGGTTGAGGTTCACTCTGAAACCCTTCGAAGAGACGCCATTCCCCTCGGCCGTCAGGAGGTTCTGCAGGGCGCCGTCGTTGGTTGCAACCCTTCCAGTCGAACCACCTTCTCCATCTTCTGTTTTTCAAGCCCGTCTCTCTGTAAGCACCAGTTGCAGGACCCTTGTTGCTGCTGCTGCTGTTGCTACTGTTCTTTCTTCCACTTCTTCAGAGTCAACTTCTTCAGTAGCAGCTCCTGGTAAAAGAAAAAGTCGGCGCCATGCAGGGAAAATCTTCAGGACCACCTAGGATCAAGTCGGAGAGGAGTGTGGTGAGTACTGTATGAAATTCACGTTGAACTCCAGTATAGCCTATGTATTTCGTGCGATTTGGTTCATTTGATGCTTGTTAAAACGTTCATGAATCACCGAGTTAACTTCTGGCACAGGTAAATATCTGCTGAGCTATTCACGACCTATCTTCCAAACAACCCAATTAAGGTCTATGGCAATTACTTCCTCAAACTATAGAAAAAACTATTTGATCGCCCAGGGGTTAGTACTGAACACGGCGAAACAGTGACTCACCTACACTGTTTCGCCGTGTTTAGTACTAGCCCTTGATGGGTCAAATGTAGAAAATGGGTGGTAGATATCATAACATGGTAGCACCGGTATATTTATAGATATGTATAATTCTGGTCATTTGAACATGGTAGTGTTTTCCCGGTAGGATGGGCCTCGGTAAAATCATTGTCTAACGTTGAAAGGAAAAATGAAAGCGAGAAAGACTGTTCACGCTGGATTTATGAACCGACGAACAATTACGTTCTCATGCAACGTTCAGGTCAAGTAAGGTCACGTTATGAACGTTTTGGTGACGTTAAGGGGTAATAAATCTGTTTAATTGAACGCTATTGAAGATCGGCACAAAAAAATAAACAATAAAGGAGAGGAGTGTAACCAGATTAACTAAACCACCTCTGACCTAACGTAAACTTACTTGACCTAAACGTTGCACGAGAACGTAATTGTTCGACTTACATCCCACAAAAGGAAATCACATATTTGCTGCTGTACAGTATTAAATTGATTGCTGCATTTGTTGTTCATTGAAGCTTAACACCCAAGAGAGAAAGATGAATAATCGTTGTAACTGGGATTCATAAAAAAACCGAGAATAGTCTTGAACTGTTCTGTTTAAATTATTTTTTTTTTTTTTTTTTACATTTTGTGGTTCTCAGATTAGCAAGTGACGGTTTTGTATTTTGTATGATATTGATCTTTTTACATAAGAATTAAATTCCAAAACACAGGTTTTATTTAGTTTATAACTGGTATCATTATAAACAAAAGCATCATCAACAGATTTATTGATATAATTATCGTTAGAAGGACTTACGACATGCCTCTTACCCCGATGTTGAAGTATTTCTTTAAAGAAAAGCACTAAGAAGCAATGATTTGATTTATAATTCCCTCCCCCCCTTTTTTTTAACACTGAGACCCTGAAAAGATCCCCCAAAGCGAAGGTGTCCTGAGGTAGCTTTGCTGGTGGAAAGAAAAATCAGATCCCCCAAGCGAAGGTGTCCCGAGGTCTCTATGCTGGTGGAAAGAAAAATCATTCTCTCGTCCTTGTAACATAAATTCGTTCCCAACCATTTGTTTTTTTAAGTGTTTGTGAACCTCGCTTATATTGTAGCTGCTTCTCGCTCTCTGTGGAAGTTGGTGCCTTCATGAGGCTTATATAATTGTTGGAGTTATTGCTGATATCTACAAGATGAAAATTTCCTTGTTGATTTTGACAATATAAAGGTATGATGGAGTATAGTATATCAGTAGGATATACAATATATTATACACACACATATATATATATATTATTTATATATATATACATATATATATATATATTTATATATATATATATATATATATATTTATATATATATATATATATATATATATATATATATTTTATATATATATATATATATATATATATATATATATATATATATATATATATATATATATATATATATATATATATTTATATATATATATTTATATATATATATATATATATATATATATATATATATATATATATATATATTTATATATATATATATATATATATATTATATATATATATATATATATTTATATATATTTATATATATTATATATATATATATATTTATATATATATATATATATATATATATATATATATATATATATATATATATATATATATATATATATATATATATATATATATATATTCGTGACAATAGCAACGTATATAGACTGATACTGTGCACCGTTAAATAACTACTACCCTGGAGTACGCTGCAAACACACGCCCATTAGGACATGCATATACGTACTCCTGGGAGCCATGTGTTTCAAACTCCAAGAAAACACAATAAATTGACCCATCTCCGCAGCCCATCATCTACCGTCTCGTCTTGTCAGAGTTCCTCGTGCTGTGTTGCTAAGGAGCCGAGGTGCGGATTTTTCATGAACAGAAGCCGCGTGGTTTGATTCTCTCTCTCTCTCTCTCTCTCTCTCTCTCTCTCTCTCTCTCCTCTCTCCTTGCCTTGGACTCCGAAAGGGAGGCGTGCCAAGTTTCATGGCGTCTCGGCCAGGGGCGGTTCTTTCTCCCCTCGGTTCCGAGAGTGGGGCGGTGGGGGGGAGTGGGTGACACTGATGTTATATATATATGGTTCTTTGAATTTTATTTAATTTTTTTGTTTTTGTTTTATTCTCTCATTAGACGTGATATAGATGTTTTGGTGGTTGCGGAGGAAAATGTTGAAAAGGGTAAATCCTGTGTACGTTGATGAATGTAATCCACGGGGCTTTTGCGATGACAACTTTCTCTCTCTCTCTCTCTCTCTCTCTCTCTCTCTCTCTCTGTCTCTCTCTCTCTCTCTCTCTCTCTCTCTCTCTCTCTCTCTATATATTATATATATATATATATATATATATATATATATATATATATATATATATATATATATATATATATATATATATAATGGTTATAAATGTAATTTCTTGTAAGATGGTTCCAAAATATTAATTTAACGCTTATTGTCCTCAAAAATATCTTGCCGTACGCTAGGCTATACATTCTTGCCTCTTTATCCTTTCTTTCTCTTCTTCAGTTTTCTGTTTATATATCCAGATTTTAGACGGGTATTCCTTTTGGGTATTGCTGTCAAGAACTTTCTTTCATTGCGTCATGTTTCCCACCCTCGGATTATTTGTACATGTTACAGGCTCTAGGTTCAGTTCGTTTTAATTTTTCAATCAATAACTTTCGGTCTGTGGCATTCTTTGGTCTCTCTCTCTTATTTCCTGATTCGTGCAAACTGCCTCCTATCTGGAGACGGCTCTAGAATCACTTATCGGTGAGCGCTATCTGTCAAAACACTTCTCTGGTCTAGCTGCATTGGGCAGTCGTGCCCGCTTCTTGTTTCTCTGCCCTGTAAAAAAGTTAAGTATACCTTAGTTTTACCAGACCCCTGAGCTGATTAACAGCTCTCCTAGGGCTGGCCTGTGAATATCCAGAAGTGCCAACACCTCCAGGCATAATTTCTTAAGTTCTAAGTTCTGCAGCATCCAGGCACACCTGTAGAAGTGCCAGTTCATCAAGACAGTCGTCTGGAAGTGTCAGCGCATAAAGACAATTATCAGGAAGTGCCAACGTAACGAAACAATAATCTGGAAGTGCCAGAAATTCCAGATACATTCAAAAGTAGGGCTCTCAGACACGTTTGTAAATGACAGGGCTGACAGGCACTTGTTAGCAAGTGTCAACACAAAAGCACAAGATCAGAATTGTCATCGCATCCAGGTGCATGGAACCTTTGTATGTGGCAGTTCATCCATGCACATTTCCAGTCACATGTTGTGAAGTGCCACTTCCTTGCACACTTCCAGGCACACATTCGGAAGTGCCAGTGCGCCCAGATACATGTTTGGAAGTGCTAGCACACCCCCACGCACACGTTTGGCGTACTGGCGAATCCAGGTACTTTCAGAAGTGATAGAACACCTAAGCCCATAATTCCGATTACCAGCACGTTGGGAAATGACAAAACAGCCAGGCATGCGATCAAAAGTGCCAGATACATTCAGAAGTGCCACCATATCCAGATATACATTCAGATATACATATCCAGGCATACATTCAAAGCTCCAACATATCTGGACATACATTCAGAAGTGCCAACTTATCCAGGCATACATTCAAAGCTCCAACATATCTGGACATACATTCAGAAGTGCCAACTTATCCAGGCATACATTGAAAGTGCCAACATATCCAGACATACATTCAGAAGTGCCAACTTACTCAGGCATACATTCAAAGCTCCAACATATCTAGACATACATTCAGAAGTGCCAACTTATCCAGGCATACATTGAAAGTGCCAACATATCTAGACATACATTCAGAAGGGCTAACTTATCCAGGCATACATTGAAAGTGTCAATATGTCCAGGCATACATTCAGAAGTGCCAGCCTATCCAGGCATACATTCTGAATGACCAACATATCTAGACATGCATTCAGAAGTGCCAACATATCTAGACATGCATTCAGAAGTGCCAACATATCTAGACATGCATTCAGAAGTGCCAACATATCTAGACATGCATTCAGAAGTG
>NC_089782.1:43353821-43363821 GCF_040412425.1 Macrobrachium rosenbergii | reverse complement strand
GAATGGAAATCAAAAGAATTGAGCAATTGAAGAATAGGTAAAGCAGCAGGATCTCAGCAGAAGATTTGGAAGAGGAGTGCCTTCTTATACGGGGGCAGATTTTGAATCCGATTGCTGGATTTGAATTTCCTTTATGAATGTGAAAGGAGGATGGTGATTGTGAGTTAGATATAAAGTGTGAAAGCTGTCGAGTTGTTTATTATTATTATTATTATTATTATTATTATTATTATTATTATTATTATTATATTTGCTTATTGTATGAGGAATAAGGTCTGTTAGAGTTATGAGCAAGTAGACATGGCTATCTTGGTGAAAAGGTTGGCTTAGGTGAAACAATGATTTCTGATGTGATTTGGCTGGTTCGATATAACGGACAATGAAAGTTAGTAAAAAGAGTACATAGTTAGGAAGTGGAAGGAAATTGTGGAAGTGCTGGGGCGCGGTAAATTTCTTGAAAGAGAAAGGCCAAAATGTCCAGGAAGTGAAAGTGTTTGAAAACAAGTAAAAAATTTCTCCGTCGCAATCGAGTTTTCTGTACAGCCACTACATCGTATATTCAAGGCCACCGAAAATAGATCTATCTTTCGGTGGTCTCGGTATAATGCTGTCTGAGCCGCGACCCATGAAACTTTAACCACGGCCCGGTGGTGGCCCCATCCTATGTCGTTGCCAGATGCACGATTATGGCTAACTTTAACTTAAATAAAATAAAAAAAAAACTACTGAGGCTAGAGGGCTGCAATTTAGTATGTTTGATGATTGAATGGCGGATGGTCAACGTACCAGTTTGCAGCCCTCTAGCCTCAGTAGTTTTTAAGATGTGAGGGCAGACAGAAAAGTGTGGACGGAAAGACAAAGCCGGCACAATAGTTTTCTTTTACAGAACACTAAAATGAGGTGGGTGACGCAGTGGGTTAATTTTCTGATGAGCTGGATTGACGTTCTGTGTTTTTTATGGGACGCATTGACGTGCTGCTGATTAAACTTAGGTTCTCTGTTTTCTTTCATAATTGGCGGACGATGTGGGAGTTATATAGGTAGATGTTCTAGGGAGAACATAACATGGATGAATTAATAAAAAATAAATGTACATTATATATATGTATATATATATATATATATATATATATATATATATATATATAAATTATATATATGTGTGTGTGTATTGTATATATACACATACATTTTTACATGTATATATATACATGTAAATATATGTGTATATACATACAGATAAATATTTATAATTTACGTAGAATAGGCTCGCATGTAGATACAGAATACATATAAATCTAAATTCCTTTTGAGTATTTGTAATCCTCTTTACCGGTCAGATCCGCACGTGCATAATCCCCACATAGCCATGTTGCTCATGACTCTTTGTCGGTCCATCTCCTCATGATGCAAGATTTTTTTCTTTATTTCATATTTCTCTTTTGATTCTGTATAGTCTATTGATTTTTTATGGTAATACATTAAAGGAATTGTAGGTCTTTTTATCCTCATACAGTCTTCTGGTTTTATATTTTATGGTGGTAAATGAAAGGAATTAGAGAAAAGGTGACTCTGTGTCTTCAAGTTGAATGGGGTTTTAAATGAAGAAGAGTGATGTCAAAAGGCCGTCTTCAACAGAGGTGATCTGCCAATAGCAGAGTGCGATTTCATATCTAGTTTTGGTGTGCTGTAGGGTCCAGCCAAGTATGCCCTCTGTCTCTGTCTCACTTTTATATTTCTGCTAATTTCTCTCTCTCTCTCTCTCTCTCTCTCTCTCTCTCTCTCTCTCTCTCTCTCTCTCTCTCTCTCTCTCTCTCTCTCGTATTCCTACTAATTATTTTCTCTTTCTCTCTCTCTCTCTCTCATGTTCCTACTAATTATTCTCTCTCTCTCTCTCTCTCTCTCTCTCTCTCTCTCTCTCTCTCTCTCTCTCTCTCTCTCTCTCTCTCTCTCATTCCTACTAATTATTTTCTCTTTCTCTCTGTCTCATATTCCTATAATTATTCTCTCTCTCTCTCTCTCTCTCTCTCTCTCTCTCTCTCTCTCTCTCTCTCTGCTCATATTCCTACTAATAATTATTTTCTCTCATTCCTACTAATTATTTCTCTCTCTCTCTCTCTCTCTCTCTCTCTCTCTCTCTCTCTCTCTCTCTCTCTCTCTCTCTCTCTCTCACACACACACACACACACACATCCTACTAACTATTTTTTCTCTCACTGCTCTTGTCTGTAATATAAACACTGTATATATATGAGGAATACAGCATATGCATGTACACTCTCCCGCTCTGTACTCAGAGAGAGAGAGAGAGAGAGAGAGAGAGAGAGAGAGAGAGAGAGAGAGAGAGTACCGCGCAACAGCTCTTCTACACAGAAAAAGGCAAACAGCAGACTCTTGAAAATGCCACGGACGGCGGAGGAACCAACGTGGTAACAAGGGAAGGGAATGGTGGGGGTTCTGGGGTGTCAGACTCTTGGCCCTAGTGGTGTTCTTATTGCATAGATAGGGATTTAGGGGTGGGGCGGGGGGTGGGGTGAGGGGCATGGAGTGGCTCTCCTTCTATGGTCTCCCGGGCGTGTTTCGAGCATCCGTCCACGTGATGCCCATTAGTCAGAGATGGTCTTGTGGGTAGTGAGTAATATAGTGGCTTATTATTTTCGACATTTAGATATTTCTCCTAACCGTCGTGGATCGCTGAATACTTAGATTCTTTTAATTGCTAAATTGACAGTTTCTCTCTCTCTCTCTCTCTCTCTCTCTCTCTCTCTCTCTCTCTCTCTCTCTCTCTCTCTCTCTCTGTCCTAGTACAGAGCTCGAAAGTGTACATGCATATGCTGTATATCCTATTATATATATATGTATATTAATGTTATATAATATATACATGTATGTTTTATATGTATATATACATATGTATATATATATATATCTTATATATATATATATATGTATTATATATATATATTGCTTGGAGTGTTCCTCTGATGAAAACTTTCACATCAGCTGATTAATACATTTCATAAACACCACGTCGAACCCCCAATATATTGTTTAGATCTTTTTGCAATAAAAGGTTTTGACATGATGAGCCTGGTTTGTCGACCTTGATTAACTGTGTTTATGGAAGTTTCTAAAAAAAAGGCAACAAGAATAAGTGGTTTAGTTAATGGTTGGTTATAAATTTAATCACAATTTCAATTTCTTTAAGTAAAATATCCTCCCGTTGTCTCACGGTATTTATCAAGTCATTTGTTTTTTATTCCTTGTTTTTCCATACGAATAACTTCGTACTATTCCTGTCGCATACCTTGGAATATCACTACTGGAAAGGAGGGAGAGTCAAGATATAAGAAGAATGTGTGGTATATGTAACGTACAGGAGAGGGCTGGGGAAGCTTGTCTGAGATACTGTTTGGCCTTGTAATAAGAAGAGAGGAGGTGGAACCAATCAAGAGAGCCAAGAACATGCCAGTGATGGGGAGGAGGAGGAGTGTGGGGCGTCAGCGGATCAGATGGATGCATGTGGTGAGGAGGGGATATGGGTGAGGTGGGATTGGGGGAATTGGGGGAAGATGATGCAAGGAACAGATAGATGGAGAAAGTTGACTGAGCGGCCGACCCTCCCTGCTATACAGTGGGATTAATAAGGTCGAAAGATGATGATGATGATTCCTGTTGTTGTATACCTGTTAGTTTCCTTTTTTAATTTTTCGACAATTTTATAACTTCCAGAGTAATTTTGGGAACTGAAATTTTTCTAAATTATTATTGTTTTGAATCATGTGAACCCATTTTTTGAAGGAAGTGCATTGTGTCCTGTTGTCCTCTAGTTCTTGCAGATGTGAGGTTGGACACACAAGAAATGACAGTTGGTGTTAGACGCTGGTTATTTTTTCGTACAAGTTTTCCTCGCACATAACCTTCATTTCCATTACCTGATCATATTTATTAAATATTGCTGCAGGTTATATTTCTACTGATCCCTTTCTCCGCCGGTCTTTTCTTGTCTTGTATTCTGTTTAAAAGGTCTTTTCTTAAAATAGTCATGGTATTATGACGTCACGAAGCTCAGAATTGGCTCCCGTTTCTGTACCATTTTCGTTTGCATCTGCTATGTCTCCGTAGCTGTCATAGCTAAATCTCCAATGAATTCTTGACCTCCTGCCACAAGTCGTTGCAGTCTACTTGCCTTAATGATGGTGTCCTGTATGTATGGTATTTCAAACGCATACTCCGCTTAATGATTCAGCTCTTGAGAACCCTTCCTGGTGTCGTAGGGACTCAACTTTTTTCTTTCTGTCATTTTTTCTTTCTTTATCTGGGGCAGAAAGTACCTTTTGTGTATGTTGCTCTGATTGAGGTCGTCTTGACAATTCTCTCTTGTATTCTGCACTCCCTAAGGGGATAACTGCTCCCATTTCTGAGACATTTCCCTTGGTGATAAGTTTTACCACTCCAATGTTGGCAGAGGGGGTTGAGCCAATACATTCTTTCCTACAAAGCTATCTTGCCATCAAGGTCATGGCGTGGCTTCTCTGGAAGTCTATTCATTTAGGGGACTACTTGGAACTTCACTGGTGGTTTGAAACTTTCGTGGAATTGTTACAGAGGTGCCGCACGAGACTGAGAACTCTTTACATTTTGATGCGATTTCATACACAGTCTGGTTTCATCTCGTTAAAGGACAGGCAATGACTCAGGAGGACGTGTCGTCATCCAACTTTGGGTTTACCGAGAAGTTTGCCGCCAAACGTTTCTCGGTGTGTTGCAAGATCTTCGGCCTTGTCTTCTGCTGGCGTTTGGCTTTTGTTTTTTGTAGATGCTCTTGTTCATGTTAACCTTATAAGCCCACAACATATGTCATTCTTAATTGTAATGTAGCAAAAGTCAGTGAAACTTTCTTCAATATCCTGTTTTAATTTGAATGTAATTGTGTACTGTAATCATCAATATAGTTTCCATAAGGCGTTAGAATCAGTTTGTTGTGCATCATCATCTCCTTATCCTATCTTAGGGGCCCTCAGGAACCTTATTTCATTGCCTTTACCCCTTCAAAGACTTGAGACTGGGCCAAGCCGAAGAAAATCAGATATTGGAGTAAGAAACAGCAAGAGAAGTGAGGGTTAACCACAGAGAAACTTGACAAATCTGCCTTTTAAAGAAAGGAAGTATATGAGAGTCAGAAATCGAGTGTGATAAGAATGCAGGAGAGACTGTATGGCTCTTGCTAATTCGAGTGGTGATGATATTCTTTTTGATGTTTATATAGGAATTTGGAGCTGTTTCATGATCTCTGTACCCGACCGTTTCGTCTGATTCTTTTATGTGTAAGATTTGTCTTCGCTTGAACAGAGAATTCTCAGAAACTTCTGATTTTATCTTCATAAAGTTTAAACAGTTTTTTCTTGTATAAGGTTCATTTTTTTATGAAGACTTTGGTAAGACGTATTTTGTCTAAATATTGTATTTTTTGTGGAATCTTAACTGATTTTATAATGATGAGCATTCGCAGATTTTCTTACTAAATATATATTTAAATAATCGTAGAGATTTTGGCCTACCTGTGAATTAATATCGCTGGTAAATTCACAAGGAGGCCTAAATTACTACAATTATTTAGACAATTCAGCTAATGAACTCTTATAGTAAATTTATTAACAGTAATTACGTAAAGTCATTCTTGTAAAATCGGTCAGGATTCAAAAAAAAAAAAATACAATATTTAGACAAAATACAGTACTTATTTTAAATGCAAATTGTCGACGCTTAGGGCAATGACTGTGTAAGTTGATAATTTCGATCATGACAACCCAGCGCATTATCGTACGTTAACCAAAACGTGATTACTTTCGTTGAATCTGATTTGAGATGCGCTGACGTCACTCGCTACGTGATTTATCCCCCGATCCAACATCCGGTGTGTTGTTCATCCACCCAGATAAAGGGAGCGATGACCTTTTCCCCCGCTTGTTTGACCCCTTAGGGGTATAACACCCTATTCCATAAGTAATTATACTTCCTCGGCGGGGTATCTGGTATGTTCGTAGGTCAGTTCCCGTACTTATACTGTGTTGGTTTCAAACATGGCATAAACACTTCATATACTATGTTGGTTTCAAACATGGCATAAACACTTCATATACTATGTTGTTTCAAACACATCATATATTATGTTGGTTTCAGACATGTCATAAACATGTCATATACTATGTTGGTTTCAAACATGCCATATACTCTGTTGGTTTCAAACAAGTGAACATGTCAGCAACTTATCGCACACATATCTCAAACAGGTTGGATACAAGTTGACCACTTACCGTTATTTGTAGTGTTTCCTACTATTATCTGGCATTTGCCAAAGCTTCGTTTTTCATTTCTGGATTTTCAAAATTCAAAGCAGGATGTGAAAGTAAGCTATAAAACCCCAAATTCTGGTCCATGGGCTATGGATACCGCCGATTAAAACTCTGGAATTCTATCCGTGCTTCGTGTTTTCCCTCCTCGCCATTATATTTCATTCT
This sequence comes from Macrobrachium rosenbergii, assembly GCF_040412425.1. NCBI lineage: Eukaryota > Metazoa > Arthropoda > Malacostraca > Decapoda > Palaemonidae > Macrobrachium > Macrobrachium rosenbergii. The sequence goes on along the minus strand of NC_089782.1, from coordinate 43,357,300 downwards.
CAGGTCTTTCTTCGTTAGTAATAACCGCCACTTCTTTCTCTTCCTTGGTTCCTTCCTCATTGTTGCTTCGCTCTCTTCCTTGCTTCGTTCTCGGTCTTTCTTCCTGTTCCTTGCTTCATTCTCTTTCTTCCTGTTCCTTGCTTCATTCACTTCCTTTCTTCCTTTTCCTTGCTTCGTTCTCTTCCTTGCTTCGTCCTCATCTTTTCTTCCTTTTCCTTGCTTCGTTCTCTTCCATTCCTCTTCCTTGCTTCGTTCTCTTCCATTGCTTCATTCTCTTCCATTCCTCTTCCTTGCTTCGTTCTTATCCTTTCTTCCTTTTCCTTGCTTCGTTCTCATCCTTTCTTCCTTTTCCTTGCTTCGTTCTCTTCCATTCCTCTTCCTTGCTTCGTTCTCTTCCATTGCTTCATTCTCTTCCATTCCTCTTCCTTGCTTCGTTCTTATCCTTTCTTCTTTTCCTTGCTTCTGTTCTCATCCTTTCTTCCTTTTCCTTGCTTCGTTCTCTTCCATTCCTCTTCCTTGCTTCGTTCTCTTCCATTGCTTCATTCTCTTCCATTCCTCTTCCTTGCTTCGTTCTCTTCCATTGCTTCATTCTCTTCCATTCCTCTTCCTTGCTTCGTTCTCTTCCTTTCTTCCTTTTCGCTTGCTTCGTTCTCTTCCATTGCTTCATTCTCTTCCATTCCTCTTCCTTGCTTCGTTCTCTTCCATTGCTTCATTCTCTTCCATTCCTCTTCCTTGCTTCGTTCTCTTCCATTGCTTCATTCTCTTCCATTCCTCTTCCCTGCTTCGTTCTCTTCCATTGCTTCATTCTCTTCCATTCCTCTTCCTTGCTTCGTTCTCTTCCATTGCTTCATTCTCTTCCATTCCTCTTCCTTGCTTCGTTCTCTTCCTTTCTTCCTTTTCGTTGCTTCGTTCTCTTCCATTGCTTCATTCTCTTCCATTCCTCTTCCTTGCTTCGTTCTCTTCCATTGCTTCATCCTTTCTTCCATTCCTCTTCCTTGTTCTCTTCATTTTCTTCTTCCTTTTTCCTTGCTTCGTTCTCTTCCATTGCTTCATTCTCTTCCATTCCTCTTCCTTGCTTCGTTCTCTTCCATTGCTTCATTCTCTTCCATTCCTCTTCCTTGCTTCGTTCTCTTCCATTGCTTCATTCTCTTTCATTCCTCTTCCTTGCTTCGTTCTCTTCCATTGCTTCATTTCGTTCTCTTCCATTCCTCTTCCTTGCTTCGTTCTCTTCCATTTTCTTCTTTTTCCTTGCTTTGTTCTCATCCTTTCTTCCTTTTTTCCTTGCTTCGTTCTCATCCTTTCTTCCTTTTCCTTGCTCCGTTCTCTTCCCTTGCTTCGTTCTTATCCTTTCTTCCTTTTCCTTGCTTCGTTCTCATCCTTTCTTCCTTTTCCTTGCTTCGTTCTCTTCCATTCCTCTTCCTTGCTTCGTTCTCTTCCATTGCTTCATTCTCTTCCATTCCTTTTCCTTGCTTCGTTCTCTTCCTTTCTTCCTTTTCCTTGCTTCGTTCTCATCCTTTCTTCCTTTTCCTTGCTTCGTTCTCATCCTTTCTTCCTTTTCCTTGCTCCGTTCTCTTTCTTGCTTCGTTCTTATCCTTTCTTCCTTTTCCTTGCTTCGTTCTCATCCTTTCTTCCTTTTCCTTGCTTCGTTCTCTTCCATTCCTCTTCCTTGCTTCGTTCTCTTCCATTGCTTCATTCTCTTCCATTCCTTTTCCTTGCTTGTTCTCTTCCTCTTTTCTTCCTTTTCTTGCTGTTCCATCCTTTCTTCCTTTTCCTTGCTTTGTTCTCTTCCATTCCTCTTCCTTTTTTTTTGTTCTCTTCCATTGCTTTCATTCTCTTCCATTCCATTCCTCTTTTCTCATTCTCTTTGTTCTTCTTCCTTTCTTCCTGTTCCTTGCTTCATTCTCTTTCTTCCTCTTTCATTCACTTCCTTTCTTCCTTTTCCATTTTTGCTTCGTTCTCTTCCTTGCTTCGTCCTCATCTTTTTCTTCCTTTTCCTTGCTTTGTTCTCTTCCATTCCTCTTCCTTGCTTCGTTCTCTTCCATTGCTTCATTCTCTTCCATTCCTCTTCCTTGCTTTGTTCTTTCCTTTCTTCCATTCCTCTTCCTTTTTTCCTTGTTTCATCCATTTCCTTTCTTCCTTTTCCTTGCTTCTCTTCCATTCCTCTTCCATTCCTTCTTCCTTCCCATTTCCTTCCATTCCTCTTTCTCTTTTTCTTTCCATTGCTTCATTCTCTTCCATTCCTCTTGCTTGCTTCTTCTTGTTAGTTTTATCCTTTCTTCCTTTTTCCTTGCTTGTTCTCATCTTTCTTCCTTTTCCTTGCTTTTGTTCTCTTCCATTCTCTTCCTTGCTTTGTTCTCTTCCATTGCTTCATTTTCTTCCATTCCTCTTCCTTTTGCTTCTGTTCTCTTCCATTGCTTTCATTCTCTTCCATTCCTCTTCCCTTTGTTCTCATTTCTTCTCTTCCTCCTCCTCTTTTTCTTGTTGCTTCGTTCTTCCTTCCTTGCTTTCCTTCATCCTTTCCTCCTTCCATTCTTCTTCCTTGCTTCTTTCTCTTCCTTGCTTTCATTTCTCTTCCATTCTCTTCCATTCCTTGCTTCTTCCTTTTCCTTTTCTTTCTTTCCATTGTTTTATCCTTTCTTCCATTCCTTCTCTTCCATTCCTCTTCCTGCTTCTGTTCTCTTCCATTGCTTCATTCTCTGTTCCATTCCTCTTCCTTGCTTCTTTCTCTTCCATTGCTTCATTCTTCTTCCATTCCTTCTTCCTTGCTTCTGTTCTCTCTGTTTCCTTTCTTCCTTTTCTTGCTTTGTTCTCTTCCATTTCCATTGCTTCATTCTCTTCCATTCCTCTTCCTTGCTTGTTCTCTTCCATTGCTTCATTCTCTTCCATTCTCTTCCTTCCTTTGTTCTCTTCCTTTTTTCTTCTTTTTTTCCTTGCTTGTTCTTCCATTGCTTCATTTTCTTCCATTCCTCTTCCTTGCTTTCTTCTCTTCCATTGCTTCATTCTCTTCCATTCCTTCCTTCCTTCGTTCTCTTCCATTGCTTCATTCTCTTTCATTCTCTTCCTTGCTTCTGTTCTCTTCCATTGCTTCATTCTCTTCCATTCCTCTTCTTCCTTGCTTCGTTCTCTTCCTTCTTCCTTTTTCCTTTGCTTTGTTCTCATCCTTTCTTCCTTTTTCCATTGCTTTTTGTTCTCATCCTTTCTTCCTTTTCCTTGCTCCATTCTCTTCCTTGCTTTGTTCTTATCCATTTCTTCCTTTTCCTTGCTTCATTGTTCTCATCCTTTCTTCCTTTTCCTTGCTTCATTGTTTCTCTTCCATTCCTCTTCCTTGCTTCGTTCTTTCTTCCATTGCTTCATTCTCTTCCATTCCTCTTCCTTGCTTCGTTCTCTTCCTTTCTTCCTTTTCCTTGCTTCTGTTCTCATCCTTTTTCTTCCTTTTCCTTGCTTCGTTCTCATCCTTTCTTCCTTTTCCTTGCTCCGTT
>NC_089782.1:43338821-43348821 GCF_040412425.1 Macrobrachium rosenbergii | reverse complement strand
CATGAATTTTGTCTTGACTAGATCATCTCAATGAACATTTGCCTCAAGATTCTTCATATATTAAATTTGTCTACTCTAATATATTATCTCAATGAACATATTTGTATATATATATATAAAAAGATATTATACATATATATATACATATATATCCATATAATTATATATCTGTGTGTATATATAAATATATAATAACACGCACATATATATACATATATATATATATATATATATATATATATATATATATATATATATATATATATATATATATATATATATATATATATATATATATTAAAGGTGATTATCATGTTTTTTTATGTTAGTCCACATTCATAACTTAAGTTTTAAGTTTATCTAAGTTTCTTCTGATTTATTCTTCTTTGTTTTGTTTGTACAGGATATTTCTTCATGTACGGTGTGCTGATATTTTGGTTTGAGTATGGATAATAATTTTATTCATTAAATAAGAAGTTAATTCTTACGATATGGTGGGATGGTGAAGAATGGGTGCCACGGTGATGATTACATTAGGTAGGGTTCCATCACTATAAAAGATTGAGAACCACTGAAGTGTGTATGTGAGTGAAAGGTCGAATGGTGATGTTTTTGTTTCTCGAGTAATGACAGGCGTCATTGATGAGAAGTGGCAGAGACTGACGAAAAAAAAAGCTGAATGTCCGTGTTGGTGGTAAAAGTCTTGAAGCTGTTGATAAACAGATTCCAATATGGACGATTGGTAGAATGACGCAACGGAAGTATCCGAGTTCCGGATATTTTTGAAAACTAGAATTTATGATTCATGTGAGTGTTTGCAGAGTTCAGTTATTGAAGGATGGTTTGCGAGGATGTGGAATTCAGTGTGTAGTGATACAGAGTTCAGTTCCGTTCATGATTGATGGATTTTACTTGGCAAAACACGCCCTTGATTGGGAACACTTGTCTAATGTCTGTTTAAAGAGAGACGTGATGTGTAAATGTATATATTATACACACACATATACATCTATATGTATAATATGTATATACACATATATCTATAATATATATGATGTGTATGTATGTATGTATGTTATGTATGTGCGTGTGTCACAAATATTGTCATGTACACAAATGTGTATCTATGCAGTCGGGTCATTTCCACATTCGTACCGAGTCTTGTTCCCAAGTGGGCCCAGGGTGCAAGGGTGAGCCTGTAGCGCGATACGATATTAAGTGATTTACATAACCACTAGAAAAAACGTCTACAAAATTCTCCGGCACTTATGATGATGATAAAGAATTTATTGATAAAGAATTTACTGACACTTTCACTACAGTTCGAAGGTTTCAAATGTGATCTCGTATTTATTGCACGTGTGTAAACACACACACACACACACACACACACAAAACAGACACACATACAAACACAAACACGCACACAGACACATATACAGCCACACATACAGACAAACACGCAAACACACACACACACACACACAAACACACGTAGTGCTTGTTTACTCATGTTGTTTCCTAATGTTGTTCCAGAGTATGTGACTATGCTTATGGTTTTTAAGAATCGTTATTTACTTGGATTCTGATGTTGTCATTTTTGTAGTTTTTGAAATATTTCAATTATATTCGGGCGTGGGTTCCATTGTTTAATATGTAATGGTTCATTGCGTCTCTGTAAATAGAGGAAACTACTTTCGAACTGATAGAAAACAGAATTGGAAGTGGAAATATTTCGATCGATAGTTACAATCATACTACTGATTTTTTTTTTTTTTTTTTTTTTTTTTTTTTTTTTTTTTTTGAGAGAGAGAGAGAGAGAGAGAGAGAGAGAGAGAGAGAGAGAGAGAGAGAGAGAGAGAGAGTGTGCAAGGAGGAAGTGTTGAGGTGTCCGTTTTTGATTAATCCTAAAAGATTTTGCTCTTAAAAGAGAGAATGATAAAGCATTGCAAAGAAAGAATGTTCTGAGAGAGAGAGAGAGAGAGAGAGAGAGAGAGAGAGAGAGAGAGAGAGAGAAAGAGAAAGAGAGAGAGAAAGAGAGAGAGAGAAAGAGAGAGAGAGAGAGAGAGAGAGAGAGAGAGAGAGAGAGAGAGAGAGATTCTGTTAATGAGAGATCATTATTATTATTAGTAAAAGCCAGGCTACAAGAGTTCTAGAAGCCCCTGGGTCCCCACTAGGGAAAGCAGCCAGAATAAAAAAAAAAAAAAAAAAACTCCAGAAAAAAAATAATCTTATTGTAAAAAAGAAATCACTAATAATAAACATGATAAATGGCAAAGTTACGTAAGATAAATAAAATATTGAATGAAAAGTGAAACTCGTGTTAGCCTTGTCAGCATAAAAAAAAATTTGCACTAAAGTTCAAACTACGAAAGCTGTAACGTTTCACCTGCACGATTATGGTCATTCAATAGTGTGGTCACAGCGGGAATGTAAGCAGAAAACTTGTGATAAACAATCTCGCATAAGAAGAGGGAAGAATTAGATTTATCGGTATATTTAGTGTTACGCGGTGGATGATAGTTTGGGATGTAAATGAAATTTATGATCAGAATTAGGAAAAAAAAATTTTTTTACAGCATGCAAAGTGAGCTAACCGAACGTCGGCGCTGTAAATTAACACCAAGTTCCTGGATAAGAATTTTAATAGAACTCTATTTCTTGTGGGCAATTTAGGAAGCGAGCCACCTGCTGAAGACCAAGCTGGGGAACAAGATTCAAAACGGCAGAACAAAATTATAAAAACATTTCCTCAGGATAGGCACGTCCATAGATAGGGAACCGTGAATTGGCAGAAAGTGACGAAACATTACAAAAAAAATTGAAACAAACTCAAACGTTTTCTGGTAATACAAAGTGGATTTAATGAAGCTGTTATTCGGCCGTGATAGATCTGGATGATTATAAATGTTTACGGATCTGTTTGCAACGATTTTCCAATACTATTTTGTATTTTCAGATAACGAGCGTTACGAACAAAAAATTTTAATTGGTCTGGGAATACGACCACAACACTTTATTATTACATCCGTGTACCAGTTTCGCAATAATGACTAGACTGATAATTTTCCTCTTTTTTTTATTACCTTCTCCTAAGTACAAATCTGTGTACAAATTTCGCAGTACCTTTTTGTATAATAACTAAACTTAGAATTTTATTTTCTTATTAATTTTTTTTCTGTGGGTCACTAAGAAGTTAATTGAAGTTAACTATTTGACAGTATCACAAATTTCCTTTTCTTCAAAATAACGAAACTGATAATTTTTCTTTTCGTATTCCATTGCTTTTCGTCTCTGGGTCACTAAGAAGTTAAATATTCACACTCTCACTCATTCCGGTAGCTCTCGGACCTCTTGGTGGCCCATGGCCGCTTGCACCAGACCTCTCCACGTTCCCCTGTTGAGTGCTGCGTCTCTCCAGTTACTTCCAGGATCCTCCACTCCCAGTTCTCTCAGGTCTCTGAACACATTATCTTTCCATCTCATCCTCTGTCTCCCCAAAGGTCTTCTCCCTTCCACTGATCCTTCCATAACCACTTCAGGCATCTGCCCTCTTCCATTCTCACCACATGTCCAGCCCAGCGTATCCTTTGCGATCTCATACAGCCAGGTATTAGAGATTGTCTGGTTAAATCTCTCATTTGTGTGTTGTGCCTCCTTCTCCAAACACCTTCATTTACACCGTAAATGGGACCTGGGATTGTTATTTTCAAAACCAGCAGTCTCTGTTCTTGACAAGAAGTTAATTATTGATATTCCAAATTTGTTTTTCGTCTCAAGGCCTTGATTTTTCCAAATAGGTTTTTGCTCGTGATAAAGCCGTATCTCTGGCCTGATATTTTATCAGTAGTCTGACCTCGAGACTTTTTTTTTTTATTTTTTTTTTTTATTTTTCATGTCTGCCGTCACTTGCACTTTGATAGTACGGGTTTTATATAATAGTCTTGCTTATTATTGGTTATCAGCAGGTGCTTTTTCACGGGGAAGAAAAAGAGATTTAGATATCGTTACTTTCACTTTCACTAACAACAATAACAACAACAATAAAATAATAATAATAATAATAATAATATCCTTTCTGTTTAACACTTCTTCTATCAATAATAATAATAATAATAATAATAATAATAATAATAATAATAATAATAATAAATTAAAAAATATTCATAGTGGTATGAGTCTTCAAATGGAGAAACAAATCCACAGTTATGTATCTCTGTTCATATATTTTTAAAGATAGACCTGTACAGATAGCTTTCGGGAATCTGTTGGATTCCCATTTTCAATCAGATTGAAAAGGGGAATCGAACAGATTCCCGAAAAGCTATCTGTACAGGTCTATCTTTAAATATATGAACATTTACATAACTGTGGATTTGTTTCTCCATTGAATAACTCACATACTATGAATATTTTTTTAATTATTATTAATTAATAATAATAATAATAATAATATTATTATTAATAATTATTCTGTTTATCCTCTTTTAGATCTATCGTTAATAATGAAAATAATGCATTTAATATCCTTTCTTTTTTCCAATAATAATAATAATAATAATAATAAATAATAATAATAATAATAATAATAATAATCATCATTCTGCTTAACACGTCTATTCTATCAGCGTCCATCTTTTTATTAAATCAATTCAATACTGAAAATTATTATTTGACAAGAAACCTGTTGTTATTTTATCGGTACCTCCGGCAATCCTTTGATGCTAATGTATTATTTTGTCATTATCTTTTTATTTGTATTTAATCAAATATTCGTTACAAACTTCAAACCTCATTTTTTTCTTTGAATTTTCATCCCGTTTATCTTACTTCACTTGTGTGTGTGTGTGTGTGTGTATGTATATATATATATATATATATATATATATATATATATATATATATATATATAAATATTATATATATATATAATTTATATATATTATTTATATATATTTATATATATATTTATATATATATATATATATATATATATAGATATATTCTTTCATCTAAGTTACAGTTGGAACGGTACATAATCCCAGATTACCACAGGCATATCAAGCATCTAATTTATCACTTTATTACCAAGAAATTGCCTGTGAGTGTGCCTTGAGAACCTTCGCATAGCTTTACATCTCGTCAATGCGCAAAGTTGGAAGCGTGTCATTCAAAAGTCCTACGTAGAAACCCAATTATTGTGCTCGCGCAGGCGCGGTCGGAATGTCTTAAAAGGCGTGACTCAGAATCAGGTAATAGGAGCTTTTCTGGGAAACAGAGTGAGTGAATATTGAAAGCAGCAGTTTTTGAACAGAGGACTCAAGGCGACCGCGGGAAGCGAGCAAAAATAAAAGTGATATATATTGCTTTGTTTAGGTTTGTCTTTGTTTTTGAATTGTCATTCCGCCTGTTGCGGAGGTTTGGCAATATTTTTGCCTTGTTATTTTCCTTCTGATGGTTGCAGTATTTAAGGTGCTTTACTGCAGAATGTATAGAGGGATAGGCCGGTGCTATAGCGCAGAATCTATAGATAGATATGCCGGTACTTTACTGTAGGTTGTATATATAGATAGGCCGGTACTTTACAGTAGAATATATAAATAGATATGCCGGTACTTTACTTTAGATTGTATAGATAGATATGCCTGTACTTTACCGTAGAATGTATAAATAGATATGCCTGCAATTTACTTTAGAATGTATAGATAGATAGACGGGCCTGTACTTTACCGTAGAATGTATAGATAGATATGCCTGTAATTAGGCCGGTATTTTACCGTAGAATATATAGATAGATATGCCTGTAATTTACCGTAGAATGTATTGATAGATATGCCTGTAATTTACCGTAGAATGTATAGATAGATATGCCTGTATTTTACCGTAGAATTTATAGATAGATATGCCTGTATTTTACCGTAGAATTTATACGTAGATACACCGCTACTTTACTGCAAAGTCCGTAGATAAATAGGCCTACTCTTCCTACAAAAAAAATCGTTGAATTGACTTGTGTACCAAAAATGATTTCAATCCCTTGCTTACATCTCTCTCTCTCTCTCTCTCTCTCTCTCTCTCTCTCTCTCTCTCTCTCTCTCTCTCTCTCTCTCTCTCTAATTACTCTGCGAAATAACCCACTTCAGACCTTAACAAAATCATTAATTACATCATCATTATGTTGTTGAAGGTTTCCAATGTTTCCCCATTTAGCCCTCGAAAGGAAATGAAAAAGGTAATTAGAATAGCCTCAAGAATTCTGAAATATTTCAAGTGTATTTATAGTTGAATATTGGTTGGGGCAAAGCGTGCATTGCCAAGGGCAGATACATAACCCTGACCTATTCGTATATCGCGAAAGGTAAGGAAACATGGTTGTATGTATATATGTCAGGCGATTCGCGCGCTTACCTCTCGGCCCGCCCGATAAGTCAAGGAGCCAATGCAGATTATTGGAACCTCAAGTGCCTGTTGCATGTTCGTCTATATTCTCGTAATCAGGTCTTATTCCGAAACAAATTGGCTCCGGTGTCATAACGCATTTGGTCAAGTGATATGCGGAAGGCTCTCTCTCTCTCTCTCTCTCTCTCTCTCTCTCTCTCTCTCTCTCTCTCTCTCTCTCTCTCTCTCTCAGTAGATGGTTATTAATTTTGTCCGGTCTGCAGAGTTAAATTTAATAATATTTACTGTATTGTCTTCTATGGCAATGAAGCACCTTTCGGTAGTAATTCATCTTGGGTATAGTGAATTGGATATAAAGCGATATTTGTGGCTTAATATTCGTGAACATAAAATTGTCACGTGCATGTTTTATATATACATGTATATATATAATTTAAATATATATGAATATATATTAAATATAAAAGTATACATATTTAAACATATATATTTAAATTATATATATACATGTACATATAAAACATTCACGTGACAATTTTATGTTCACGAATATTAAGCCACAAATATCGCTTTATATCCAATTCACTATACCCAAGATGAATTATTACCGATAGGTGCTTCATTGCTTCATTTAAATATATATATTATTTATATATTATATATATATATATATATATATATATATATATATATATATATATATATATATATATATATATATATAATATACAGTACAATATACAGTATATATATATATATATATATATATATATATATATATATATACATATATACATACAATATATATACATGTATGTATATATATACATATATATAAACAGATATATACAGTATATGTATGTATGTGTATGTGTGCGCGCGCGCATGCAGTGAAACTGTATACAACCTAAATAATTGTACGCAAACTTGTTGCGTATATATCCAAGATCTACGTCTCAACAAGTTTTTGCTAAAAATAAGAGTGTGACATAATAAGGTTTAGTGAAATCCGTTAACCGGTCGACAACCACACCGACCCACGTAAATAGGCAGTAAGTGCGCAAAACTTACCAACGCATTTAGATTTAAAAACAGTATGTAAAATCATTAATTTAGCTATAATAAACAATGTATATATTATATATATTATATTTATATATTTAATATATACTGTATATATACTATATATATATATAATTTATATATACTGTATGTATATATACATATACATATATATAATGTATGTATATTTGATGTATATATCCATATATATATATATATATATATATATATATATATATATATATATATATATAATATAATATGCACAGTATATATATACACATATACACACACATTACATATGTGCTTATATATGTATGTGTAATAAGCCAGTACTCTAATAGCGGTTAGCTCGAAGAAAAAACGCAACTGTCACATTCATTATAATTAACTGCAGATTCATGGATGGATCCCAAGTGCAGGAAACTTACATTTCAGTAGCGCATCAAACACCCTACATAGAGCCACTCACCTTTTTTTTTTTTTTTTTTTTTTTTTTACCTGCCATTGGTCGTCCCGTTCGGATACCTTTTTCACTCACCTATCGAGTATTTTCCGTCTTCCTGTCCACCTCTATCCATTATTTTCCTTCTTCCTGTCCACCTCTTTCCAGTATTTTCCGTCTTCCTGTCCACCTCTATCCATTATTTTCCTTCTTCCTGTCCACCTCTTTCCAGTATTTTCTGTCTTCCTGTCCACCTCTTTCCATTATTTTCCTTCTTCCTGTCCACCTCTTTCCAGTATTTTCCGTCTTCCTGTCCACCTCTTTCCAGTATTTTCCGTCTTTTCCACCTCTATCATTATTTTCCTTCTTCCTGTCCACCTCTTTCCAGTATTTTCCGTCTTCCTGTCCACCTCTATCCATTATTTTCCTTCTTCCTGTCCACCTCTTTCCAGTATTTTCCGTCTTCCTGTCCACCTCTATCCATTATTTTCCTTCTTCCTGTCCACCTCTTTCCAGTATTTTCTGTCTTCCTGTCCACCTCTATCCATTATTTTCCTTCTTCCTGTCCACCTCTTTCCAGTATTTTCCGTCTTCCTGTCCACCTCTTTCCAGTATTTTCCGTCTTCCTGTCCACCTCTATCCATTATTTTCCTTCTTCCTGTCCACCTCTTTCCAGTATTTTCTGTCTTCCTGTCCACCTCTATCCATTATTTTCCTTCTTCCTGTCCACCTCTTTCCAGTATTTTCCGTCTTCCTTTCCACCTCTATCCAGTATTTTCCGTCTTCCTTTCCACCTCTGTCCAATATTTTCCGTCTTCCTTTCCACCTCTGTCCAATATTTTCCTTCTTCCTTTCCACCTCTATCCAGTATTTTCCGTCTTCCTTTCCACCTCTATCAATATTTTCCTGTCCTTTCCACCTCTATCCAGTATTTTCCGTCTTCCTTTCCACTCTATCCAGTATTTTCCGTCTTCCTTTCCACCTCTATCCAATATTTTCCGTCTTCCTTTCCACCCCTATCCAGTATTTTCCGTCTTCCTTTCCACCTCCAATATTTTGTCTTCCTTTCCACCTCCAATATTTTCCGTCTTCATTTCCACCTCTATCCAATATTTTCCATCTTCCTTTCCACCTCTATCCAATATTTTCCGTCTTCCTTTCCACCCATCCAATATTTTCCGTCTTCCTTTCCACCTCTGTCCAATATTTTCCGTCTTTCCTTTCCACCTCTATCCAATATTTTGTCTTCCACCTCTATCCAATATTTTCCGTCTTCCTTTCCCACCTCTATCCAGTATTTTCCGTCTTCCTTTCCACCTCTATCCAGTATTTTCCGTCTTCCTTTCCACCTCTATCCAATATTTTCCGTCTTCCTTTCCACCTTTCCAATATTTTCCGTCTTCCTTTCCACCTCTATCCAATATTTTCCGTCTTCCTTTCCAATATTTTCCGTCTTCCTTTCCACCTCTATCCAGTATTTTCCGTCTTCCTTTCCACCTCTATCCAATATTTTCCGTCTTCCTTTCCACCTCTATCCAATATTTTCCGTCTTCCTTTCCACCTCTATCCAATATTTTCCGTCTTCCTTTCCACCTCTATCCATTTTATTTTCCTTTCCACCTCTTCCTCCGTCTTCCTTTCCACCTCTGTCCAATATTTTCCGTCTTCCTTTCCACCTCTGTCCAATATTTTCCGTCTTCCTTTCCACCTCTTCAATATTTTCCGTCTTCCTTTCCACCTCTATCAATATTTTCCGTCTTCCTTTCCACCTCTATCAATATTTTCCATCTTCCTTTCCACCTCTATCCAATATTTTCCGTCTTCCTTTCCACCTCTATCCAATATTTTCCGTCTTCCTTTCCACCTCTATCCAATATTTTCCGTCTTCCTTTCCACCTCTATCCAATACTTTCCGTCTTCCTTTCCACCTGTATCCAGTATTTTCCGTCTTCCTTTCCACCTCTATCCAATATTTTCCATCTTCCTTTCCACCTCTATCCAATATTTTCCGTCTTCCTTTCCACCTCTATCCAATATTTTCCGTCTTCCTTTCCACCTCTGTCCAATATTTTCCGTCTTCCTTTCCACCTCTAT
>NC_089782.1:43296321-43331321 GCF_040412425.1 Macrobrachium rosenbergii | reverse complement strand
ATGACGCATGCCGGAGCGTACGCCATATTTTGTATTTTTATTAGTTTCTGTGAAAGAAAACTGTTGAGATGGCTTTGTCTGTCCGTCGGCACTTTCTGTCCGCCCTCGGATCTTAAAAGCCACTGGGGCTAGAGGACTGCAAATTTGTCTGTTTATCATCCACCCTCCAATCATCAAACATACCAAATATCAGTCCAGTAGCCTCAGTAGTTTTGATTTTATTTAAGGTTAAAGTTAGCCATGATCATGCGTCTGGCACTGCTATAGGTGCCAACAGCACAGGCCACCACCGGGCCGTGGGTGAAAGTTTCTTGGGCCTCGGCTGAGAGTTTCATTTAGCATTAAACGCTATTAAACGATGTACAGAAACTCGATTGCGCCGAAGAAAATTCGGCGCAGTTTTTATTTATTTTACGAACAGCCATGAAAAAATTCATGCTCTTGCGTCAGTTTCAAACCCCGAAAATAATTGCCAAGAGTTAACGCCCTTGGATTATATATATATAAAAAACTTTTCGCTAATGACCCATCCACCAAAACTTTCTTCTAGGGGTCTGATGCCATTGGCAGTGGGTGGCAGTGAAGCCTGAGAGCCACGGGGGGAGTGAGAAATGAGTGATTCTCTCAGGGGGTTGAAGACAATCGACTAAAATAGATGTTTATTCCTCCAGTGGATTCCCATCATAGATATATTTTCGAGTCTGAGATAATGAACTTCGTTCTTGGGCTAAAGCCATATCTGTTTTTTTTTTTTTTTTTTTTTTTTTTTATTCCTCAGGGACTTCGGGCTTCATTCCTCCAACTAGCCTATATGTTCGTCTTGTTAAATACAATGTATTGTCAGATTTCAAGCTGTTTGTGCCTGTTGCCTTGTTGACGAATCTTAAAGCATTCTCTTATATTACTGTTTTACTATTGTTACTATTATTATTATTAGAGAAGACAGTTCTGTATTTACAGGAATGAAAAGCAAGGTATTATGAATACATCTCTATTTCAGTAATTCCTGATGAAAAGTCATGTCTTTTCCTTGGTTACATTTCGGTCATTAATATCTTTTCCTTGGTTACATTTCGGTCATTAATATCTTTTCCTTGGTTACATTTTTCGGTCACTAATATCTTTTCCTTCGTTATATTTCAGTCACTAATATCTTTTCCTTGGTTATATTTCGGTCATTAATATCTTTTCCTTGGTTACATTTTTCGGTCACTAATATCTTTTCCTTCGTTATATTTCAGTCACTAATATCTTTTCCTTGGTTATATTTCGGTCATTAATATCTTTTCCTTGGTTACATTTCGGTCATTAATATCTTTTCCTTGGTTATATTTCGGACACTAATATCTTCTCAGTTATATTTCGGTCACTAATATCTTTTCCTTGGTTATATTTCGGTCACTAATATCTTTTCCTTTGTTATAATTCAGTCATTAACACGTAATGAAAGCCCAGTCTTTCAACTCCAGAGAGGAATCCTCCGGCCATAACCTCGGTTTTGATCAGATTTTGTTGGAATTAATTATCACAGACTTTATCCCTCAACGAAACCTCCGTGAGAATGCGTTTCTTCGAATTCCTTCGTAATCAGATAAACTAGTTCGTGCTTATCCAACCTAGATTTATCCGCTTAAATCTGTTTGGAAAGTATTTTCTTCAATTTCCCGAATGATTAATTTTCCAGGTATTTTCTTGTGATTCATCCTTCCTAATGTGTTTGGAGGTTTGAAATGACTCTTCCAAATAAAAGTTTAATCATTATAACCAATATCTCTTATCTTTTGTTCTGTACGTTTTCTTTCGTTTCTTGGATAGTAAGAGACCTCTCTTTCTCTCTCTCTCTCTCTCTCTCTCTCTCTCTCTCTCTCTCTCTCTCTCTCTCTCTCTCTCTCTCTCTAGAAATTCCTACGTATCTTCCTTCAACACTACCGAATTATGTACTTCTTTCACCTACTTGTTGTCTCCCATTCTCCTCACATGACCAAACCAAAGTGCACCAAACTCAAAACAAGTCTCTCTATCTTTTCACTTTGAACCTTTGTACCTATTCTGCGCATCCCTACTCCTTACCCTTTCTGTTCTTTGTACACTACATCACATAATACTCAAAAGATTAATTTTAACAAGTTCAGGTTTTTAGTTTTTTGGAAAGAAAACTAGTGTACTGGCTTTGTCTGTCCGTCCGCACTTTATTCTGTCCGCATTTTTTCTGTCCGACCTCAGATCTTAAAAACTACTGAGGCTAGAAGGCTGCAAAATGGTATGTTGATCATCCACCCTCAAAACATCAAACATACCAAATTGCAGCCCTCTAGTCTCAGTATTTTTTATTTTAAGGTTAAACTTAGCCATAATCGTGCGTCTGGCAACAATATAGGCCAGGCCACCACCGGACCGTGGTAAAAGTTTCATGGGCCGTGGTTAAAGTTTCATGGGCCGCGACTCATACAGCATTATACCGAGACCACAAAAAGATAGAAGTGTTTTTGGTGGCCTAGATTGTGCAGAAAACTCGATTACGCAGAAGAAACTTCGGCGCATTTTTTACTTGTTAAATTTACATTCAGCATAGAAACTTTACTGCTTTGAAGGAGAGTTGACTAAAGGACCCTTTCATATATTCAATGAGTTCTTCCGTGGAAACTCTTCTCTGCTAAATGTTGCCTTTCTTAGTTTGTCGGTACTTTTACTTGTCTTTTCTTTCGTTCTTTTACATCCATTTCCAAATAACTAAACGAATCAACTACTTCCATTCTTTCACCTTCCAAAAAGAAGTTCGTTGCTCCATCTCCCTTGCTTCCATCCACCCTCAGAATTTTTTCTCATCTGCCATAATCTGTCTCTGTATAAACACGTCCACAAGTTTCTGCAGCTTTCTCAACTAGTCCATATAACCGTCACTCTGTTTCGAACGATATCAAGTAGACATGGCGACCGACCTCCTATCAAATCAGTCCCTGTTATTTTTTAATATTCTAACGCATGCTTCACTTTCATCATAACAATGTTGATGGCTGTCGGCGGATAACCTTATGCACCATACATTCACAGATTTCCCATCTGAAGTACTTTCCACCTCAGATTTCTGTCATTCGCGTCATCTTGAGCTTTTTAGTAGGTCCATGGATGCCACGTACAGTACATCTTTTCCCTTTTCTCTCTGACTTCTCACTTGAATGTTCCGTTTGTGTATATGTATATATATATATATATATATATATATATATATATATATATATATATATATATATATATATATATATATATATATATATATATATATATATATATATATATATATATATATATATATATATAGATATATCATAGATATTCATGTGTATATTATATATTATATATATAGGCAATATGTATGTTTGTATCTATGTAGTATACACTTAATCTATATCTTTATTGATTGCTTTCTAAACGAAAGACTGAAATGAGAGGCTCAAATAGTGCTTAAGGAAACCGCAAAACTCATAAATGAATGTAACTAAGTTTGGCTGTAGATTGAGATCTTGGCGCATGTTTTTTTTTATGTGATCTGAATCTAAGTTTTTTCAAATATTTGGATAAAAAGTTGCTTTGATGTAGTAAAATGACGAACTAATTTTGCTGACATTAACTTTTGCCATTGTAAATTACTTGTTCTGACAATGAGCGCCTTCAGAGAAAGATAAAAACAAAAGTCATGTAATGCTATTATTGTTAATGCTATTATTACAAGCAAGAAGAGGGAAAACGAGACTTTCAGTTACATTACTTATTACTTACATGCCCTGCCCATTTGTCTTGGAACCAAATACATGTATTTAGGGCCCGTCCCTGGAGAGTTTAGGGGATCCTACGGAGCCCGTAAGGGGATGGGGTGTGTGCTAGAGGATTCATGAGAACCAGGGGAGAAGAGTGAGTCTCCCTTGCGTTGCAAGATCCCCGGGGGACCGTTAGCTTGGTTTTAGCTCCTGTTGCAGTACTTTCATCCTGCCTCACAGTAGCAGCAGACACATATTGCTCATTCTGGTCAAGGGATCCAGCACGGATCGCCCACGTGCCTCACGTAGGATGTGGGTTAGAGAAAGGATACTTCTCTCTCTCTCTCATGTGTGCATTTTAGTTTGCGCATGCGTACAGAAAGTGTAGATGCGCAGACACGCACCCTGCATAAGATGTATTTGGTTACAGCTGATGCTTATGCAGTTTCCAAGAGGAAATTGATGCTGACTTAATGTATGAAGGCAGAATCACTCGCTTGGGTTTTATAATTCTTATATGCTTGTATCCGCTCCTCTGTGGATACGTTTGAGTTAAAATTGAGGGTTTTGCCCTTTACGTTATGAGTGAATGCGTATGCTTTTATCCATTTAGTTGTGTGTGCGCGCGCGTGCATAAATATGTTCAGACAGAACCAGTGGTGCAGAATTGTCAATTTGGATTTTGATGTCATCTCGCATATTCAGTCCTTTCCACCTAAGTCGTCTGGTTACAGGAAATCCTTTCAGAATTCCTTTCAGGTTAACTTATTCCTAAGGCCACTTTATCCGGGCATCGCGCGAAACTGGTTTTAGACGTCAGCGTTATTTCCACGGAGAAATCCATGACGGGGAAATTTCCACTCGGGTTCTCGGTTTTCGCCCAGCTCCCAAGAAAGTACCATGCGGCCTCATTCCACTTGAGTGGAGAAGAAGAAGAAGCTGCTGTCTGTCTCTTTTTAACGGCGGTTTGCTGTGTTTGTCGTTACGAAACGGGCATGGCAATTGTATTTGCAAGCGGCAGAAGTTTGTTTGTTTGTTTCTTAATCTTTATTTTGGCTTTATCCCACCGTCGCGTCGTCTTGATGATATTTTTAAAGTCGCAAAACCGGCATAGGATATCGAACCTTAACGGTGTTTGCAAGTGCAGAAGTTTTTATTTGTGCCTTATTCTTGATTTTGGTTTTATCACTCTGTCTTCTTGATAATATCATTTCCAATTTCGCAAAACCAGCGTAGGACATCGAACCTTAACGGCCAGGTGTAAATAATTTTAATATTAAATCGATAAATAAAAAATGACCCCTAAAGGTTTTCTCAAACAGAATTTCATGGCGAAGAGACTAAGATTGGTATGTATGCCCAAATTAAGCTGTTGGAGTTGCAAGTTAAAGAGGAGGGCTTAAGTGAATCATGGAACACGGAGGATGACAGAGAAATCCAGTTTGTGAGATAGTTTTACGAAAGATTAAACTCCACAGTGTTAGCCCAAGTTCGTTACTTTCGTGCTGTTTATTATTATTATTATTATTATTATTATTATTATTATTATTATTATTATTATTATTATTCACACCCTGTTTGGGCACAATACGAAACCACACGTGAGACAGTTCATTAGTGTGGATATAAAATACTGAAGGGCGAATTAAAATGACAATTTCTTACAAGCATCATGGTAAAAATCGCCTGATAGGTTATAAAAAACGACAAGGTTATTAAAAAATTGTAAGGTTATAAAAAACGGTAAGGTTATTAAAAAATTAAGGTTATAAAAAATTGTAATCCACAAAAACAAACACATAAAAAAAACCACAAACCAGACTATGTTATGTTGAACATCATGACCAGCGAACATTTGTTGTTTCTCCAGGGTTTTCTTATTTGTTGTTTCATCAGGATATTCTAATACCAACTTTTTTATTTCACCTTGTTGTTTCACCAAGGGTTTCCAATACGAACTTAGCTGTTTCACCAGGATATTCTAATATCAACTTTGTTGTTTCACCAGGATTTGCTATGCGAACTATTGTTTCGCTAGGATTTTCTAGAACGAACCTTATTGTTTCACCAAGATTTTCTTATACGAACTTGGTTGTTTCACCAGGTTATTCTGATACGAACTTTGTTGTTTCACCAGGATTTTCTAATACGAACTTTGCTGTTTCGTCAGGATTTTCTAATACGAACTTTGCTGTTTCACCAGGATTTTCTAATACGAACTTTGCTGTTTGTTTCTAACCGAAGCTGTTTCAGGATTTTCTAATACGAACTTTGCTGTTTCACCAGGATATTCTGTTTCACCAGGATATTCTGATACCAACGTTGTTGTTTCTCCTGGATTTTCTCATACGAACTTTGCTGCTTCACCAGGATTTTCTAATACGAACTCTGCTGTTTCACCAGGATATTCTGATACCAACTTTGTTGTTTCGCCATGATTTTCTCATACGAACTTTGCTGTTTCACCAGGATTTTCCAATACTAATTTCGTTGTTTTTCTGGTGAAAGAAAATGATTATTGGAGCAGGAAAAATTAATTACCCAGTAAAGATACCAGCTCAATTCTTTTGGGAATTGCTTTTCTAAATTATAATGCTAATTTCTTTCAATTAATCAATTATTCATAGCCATGTTGTTCTGTAGCCATGAGAATCTAATATTATGTATTTCTGTAGCACAACAATAAGGTTCCCAATGAAATATGGCCGTCTTTCCACTCAAGAACTCTGCCAGGCATTACTGAAACTTGCAACAAATCATGGCTGTCCGTTGCAGGAACAGAGAATCGCTCAGTCGTACAGAAGATAAATTCACTCTCTCTCTCTCTCTCTCTCTCTCTCTCTCTCTCTCTCTCTCTCTCTCTCTCTCTCTCTCTCTCTCTCTGGGTATTTTCCCCGAGGTAAATTCCGCTTTACACACTGATAATAATTATAAATTTGGTATATTAACTGAGTACAACATAAATAGATGATGAAGAATCAAGTTTTATTGATAACCCTCACCTTCTTGAATTCTTCCGAGCGCATTCTATTATTGGATTGAGATAATGACTTTGCACATTCATTTCCCGCGCCCAAGTATCCTTACAGTTTGCCTTGAGAGAGAGAGAGAGAGAGAGAGAGAGAGAGAGAGAGAGAGAGAGAGAGCTGTGGATGATGCTCTCATAACAAGGTTAACAAAATATATGCCGTTTTGTACTTGTGGTGTACAAACTATTATTGTTATACAAACCGTTATTATTATTATTATTATTATTATTATTATTATTATTATTATTATTATTATTATTATTATTATTATAGCAGTAGTACTAGTAGTAGTAGTAGTAGTAGTAGCAGCAGTAGTAGGAGTATTAGTTGTGATTCTTGTTGTAGAAAAGATGGAAAAAGCCAGTAGGAGAGATGAACAGCAAATAACAGATGAGATAAACACCAGGGTAAATAAAGGAAGACAAAATGAACAACTAAACAAGAGAGAGAGATATATAATGCAAATAAACAACAGTAGATAAGCAAGCCACGTCAAGTTCCGAGACAGATTACAAGCACGCCAAGTTCCGAGTCAGAACGGCGAAGGCGCTTTTAAAAGTGGCATCATGCAGCTTCTCTTGAAAGCTACGACGGTCACCCCGACCAGGTGGGTTTGGTTCAGTTCACCTTTACGCCGAGGCACGCCAAAACACACTGAGTAGCAGTACTTATCTCTCGGAATTATCCTGCCTCGTAGTCCTTGAAAACCAGTCCAAGCGTAGTGGAGTTGTGGAATCGATTTCCTTGCAGCTTCGCTACCTTTGCAAGTTTGCCCCTCCACTGACATCGTTAGACCGATACCCTAGTACCAGTACCATGCCACCAGTGTCCCGGCGCTCACTGAGGGCTCATTTCTTTTTAACTTGACGGTAGAATGTATATGAAAACGGCTGCTTAAGAGTTGTTTCAATGACTTAAGGGTAAAAGTTACGTAGAAATTTTGGAAAGCAGTTAGTCTATGCCAGGAGAAAGATTAGCATACTAAAGAGAAACAATATTTATCAATGTTTCTTAAACTGGAAGTGGAAGTGGGTGCAAGTTTTGGAATGTAGTAGACGGTTACTATCACTTACATAATTTAAATACCGAACAAAGATCGCTATGATGTACTGAAAGTGAGAAAGTGATCGGCAACGTCTCACGGAAAGTAATTTCACTGCTGGTCAAATGAAAGTCTGTTGTCCAAAGCGCTCGGTACAGGCCTTGGCTCTGTTGTTTTTACGGCTTGTTAAAAAGGACATCAGCAGTTTCTTTACCTGTTATAGCTAGTTACGTCCCACTTGGTATTTGGCCTGGAGGCAACCTGTCTAATAATAACCTGCGGTTGAACGCAACCTTCCTTCGGAACATAATGTTGTTCTGGTTGTTTTAAAAAGGTTAACGCTTTCGCTGGGGCGAAATTTGTTGGTGAACTAGTGAACAGCTGAGCGGTTGTTGTGACAGGGCTTGACTCTCTCTCTCTCTCTCTCTCTCTCTCTCTCTCTCTCTCTCTCTCTCTCTCTCTCTCTCACACAAACACACACACACAAGGATAATAATCTTGTGTGAAGCGAGCCTCTCATCTCTCAGGTACGTTGGGTTCAAGGCCACTTACAACAATGGAAATCATTGCTTTCCTTATTGCAGCGCGTGCTTCTCAATTATGCATAAAAGCATTCCGTAACGACATGAATTATGTTGGCGCGCAAGAGAGCTTTGGTTCCAGCGGAAATTGCTCGAGGGTAAGCCTGAAATCACGACATAAAACTGCCTTCCAAAATGGACTTAACTCCATTTCCTCTGTGGAAATGAAGGTCGAATTTTAGCGGACCAAGCTCTTGTGTCTTCTAAATGCCATTGATTCGAAGTTTGTCTTGTGTACCAAGTTTAATTCTGTTGTTTGTCAGTTGGAGTACCTTGTAGGCCTATTAAATACTTTCACGCCTTACCCACTTTTAGTTCTTTCGGATGAACATCATATACTTTGGAAGCTTAGTTCCTCGTTGAACGAGTCGGTAGAGTTCTCGGCTAGCACTCTGCTAGGCCTGAGTTCGAGTCACCGGACGGCCAATGAAGAATTAGAGGAATCTATTTCTGGTGATAGAAATTCATTTCTCGGTATAATGTGGTTCGGATTCCACAATAACCTGCAGGTCTCGTTGCTCGGTAACCAATTGGTTCTTAGCCACGTAAAATAAGTCTGATCCTTCCGGCCAGCCCTAGGAGAGCTGTTAATCAGCTCAGTGGTCTGGTTAAACTAAGGTATACTTAACTTTTCTTTGGAAGCTTGAATTTCAAGTCGATGGCCCCTGTGGACTTGTTCTATATGAATAGGGTTCATCTTCTGAATAATAATAATAATAATAATAATAATAATAATAATAATAATAATAATAATAATAATAATAATAATAATAATTACTCTAAGATGGTATTGGTAAGGCGCCTCAAAGCAGTTGAACTGAACTGTCAAATCAAAATAACTGACAACATTAAAGGTGACAATATTCATGGCTCTAATGCCATTACTCCGTGCCAGGAGAGCAGATAGGCTCCTTGAATAGAAATATAATCTCTTGTTGCCAGTCGAAAGGATTTTTTTTATTCGTAAAAATCCTCACATGACTTGTAGCGTGAATATAGTCTCGACGAGACGCATCATATGACCCTTGGTAGATTAAATTGATTATTTTGAGGGGTTTGATTGTTTATTCTTCTTAGATGTGTGTTTTCATTGTTTTAACGCTTAGAAATACCCATGTAGTTTGTATAAGTATGCAAAAGATTAGTGAGACAGAGAGCCTGTCTCAGCGAAATAGCTATGTAGATCTTTAATCCTATGTATATTTAGACCTATGTTTTTCATCATCATTAATTTTTTATACAGGATTTTTTTTCCTGGGCGAGTCATGTTATTCGTTCTATCGTTCTATCCACTATCTATCTTGTGCAAAATTTGCTACAGTACCCATCTAGTCCAAGTAGCCATCTATTCCCTTTTTCTTTATCTATGGGGTGGGGGGCGGGGAGCAGTCCCAGTGATCGTCGTCCTTTTACTTAAATATCTACTTCTTATCGTAGCTGTGCTCTTCCTTTCTTTTCATTTGTCCAGACCATCTCAGAATTTGAGATTTATTTTCCAGTCTCAGGACGCCACATCTCCCATCCCGTAGGGGGTAGTGCCGTCAGTGCATCTCATGCGGTGCACTGTAGGCATTACATAAGGTTCTTTGCGGCGTCCCCTCGGCCCCTAGCTGCAACCCCTTTCATTCCTTTTACTCTACCTCTGTTCATAGTCTTTGTCTTCAATATATCTGTCCACCCTCTCCTAACAATTGTGTGCAACTGCAAATTTTTCCTCCTGTTACACTTTTCAGACCTTTCTACTACCAATTTTCCTTTCAGCGCTGAATGACCTCATGTAGGTTCCAGAACTTGGCCTTAGGGCAAAACTCTATATTCCATTCCACTCCACCTCCCAGCAAATAACTTAGCATTTCCCAGCTTTGAATCGCGGCATTTAGTAAACATATTTCTAAAAAAGAAAAAAAAAAATTAAAAATAATGCCCATGTTTCTCATTCGCGAAATACTGCCCTTATTTACTGTGCATGCTTAAAGATTTGCTTTGTTTACTAATGGGATATTTTAATTTGAATGTATTCCAGCCGTACGGTTTGAATCACTTAAGAAAACAATGCTCTAGCCCTCAATTCCTTATCCTAAGTCCATGTGTTCGTGTATTCTTGATTTCTTGACTTGTTTAAGTTTCTTCTGTATGTAGCAGTGAATTGTGTGTGTCGTAATTCATTCGTTGCTGTGTTCTTCATCTTATTCCTTATAGCCTATACTTGTTTAATCAAGTATACTGAATGTATACTTGAATAAGTAGTTTGAGAGTGCTCATCAGAAATTCTCCGACCCAGCGAAACGATTCATCTCCAGTCTTAACACTATACTCAAATTAAAAGTAATGAAAGTAAATTGCTTCGGTTTTGGTACTGTACTCCCATAATAGAGGCACTCCCCTACACCTGGCTTCTTGACTTTATTTGGCTCTTTTTTTTCTTGAGATGATTTTTTTCTGTATTTCCCTTTACCTTCTCTTGCCTCTTCGTAAAGAACGCCATATTCTTTGGAAGCCTGAATTTCAAGTCCATGACCCCTGTGGGTTTGTTCCATGTGAATGGGGTTCATCTTCTGAATAATAATAATAATAACAATGTAAGTTTACTAAGCGAGTTTATGGCCTTTCTGTCTGTGCCTTAACATCCTTTGGACATTAGAGATGATGATGATAAACCACCAGCTAAAGTTATTTCATAACAACGAACCAAATATCCCAGAATATTCAGCGTCATGCAACCAAGGGTTCAACAACAGTGCCGTGTCCTTCGTTCGTCAGATAATTTCGAAGCCAAGTGTGCCTGCCTGTTTCTCATCAGTCCAGAATGAATCATGTCTGCAGCACGTGCTTGAGAGATGTCTGGCAAGCCCCGTGCTAATTATTCTGTTTAACGACTACCAGCCACGTCATGCGCAGTACGTGATGTTTGTTACGATCTAATGGGCCTCTCTGTCTTTACCGGAGATCTGCTGCCAGGGGACTGGGTTGAAACGACAACAGGAAGAGTTGCGTTGCAGCAAGGTGGAGGCTTTGGGGTTAGTTAGTAGTCAAATGGGGTGGGAATATGTGTTTTAAAGAAAACTATTGAGATGGCTATTTGTCTGTCCGTCCGCACTTTTCTGTCCGCCATCAGAACTTAAAAACTACTGAGGCTAGAAGACTGCAAGTTGGTGTGTTGATTATCCACCTTCCAACCATCAAACATGTAAAATTGCAGCCCTTTAGCCTTAGTAGTTTTTATTTTATTTAAGGTTAAAGTTAGCCATGATCGTACGTCTGGCACCGCTATAGGTGCCAACAACACAGGCCACCACCATGCCGTGGGTGAATGTTTCTTGGGCCGTGGCTTAGTTTCATACAGCATTATACGCTGTACAGAAAACTCGATTGCACCAAAGAAACTTCGGCTCATTTTTTTTTACCTTTTTTCAATAGTTAGCTCTTTTCCACTAATAGTGTTATGGGATTGCTCCCAAGAAAAGAGTAGACTATTTTTCCTACTGCATTCATACTTTCGAAGATGAATCTTGGACGACCCCTTTGTGTAGAAAGCTTACACAAATTCAGCCATTACAACCACCCGTACAGAGGGCTCTTTAGCAGATTGTCGAATCTCCCCCCACCCCCCACAATCCCTCTCCCTCATACACACGTCTTGCCTTTCATCTCTGTTTTGTTTGCACTTGATTTCCAGCTGTTATGTCCCTTCCTATCCAGTTTCGTTTCCACATTATTTTGTTGAGCGGTTGGAGATTTAACAAAAAAGAAAAAAAAAAAATATAAGATTTTTTTGGAACACGCTTTTGTTACATTGCACTAAAAAGTAACAAATGAGTTTTTGAGACCCACCAGTATTTTCCTACAATTAATCATGTCTACAAAAATAAAAGCGTGGGCGTCAAACGCGGAAGGAAATGCTACGAGAAAAGAAATATGTTTTTTTATTTCTTGTAGCATTTCCTTCCATGTTTGGCGCCCAAGTTTTTATTTTTGTAGACATGAATATTTGTATAAAAAAAATCCTGGTGTGACTCAAAAAAAATTGTTTACTTTTTAGCGCATTTTAATAAAAACGTGTTTACATTTTATTTTATTTTATACTTTTTAGTGTTGACAGAAATTGTAACCGATTTATGACAGACTGAAAAAATTGAACTGGGTATCCTGCCGAGTCAAAGAAGGTTTGAAAAATCCGTAGAGTTGATAACTTAATCTACCGAGTCAAAGAAGGTATGAAAAATCCGAAGAGTATCATACAAATCCTGAGATACTGGGAGAGGTCACTGTAGAGTCACTAGAGGTCACTGCAGACCTACTGATCATGTAAGGATGTATTGATTGAGTAACCATGCAAAATTTCAAGCCCATCGGACGAAGGGAACGGGTCGAAAATTGAGTTATAAAATTTGATTCAGACAGACAAACAAACAAACAAACAAACAAAAACTCAAGCTAAATAAAAGCGTATAATAAACTCAGTTTCGAAGCGAGACAAGAAAAAGTAGGGTCCATGAACGAATTAATTATAATTCTAGCGATTGGGGAAAACTGAAGTGCTACATAATTCCAAAGCTGGAATTTTATGAAAGTATGTTTTTTGACAATATAAATGTAGACGCTAAGTAATTTCGCACCTCTCATTATATGGCTGCACTGTGTATTTTAAGAAATATAAAAATAGTTTATACTCAACATTTTAGAGTGAACAACTATCTAAATAAAGAAGTAACCAAACAATATTGTGATAAAAAATGAAAAAAAGAACCAATTTAAAATTACAAACAAACGTATAGACCACAATAATGGAAAATATG
Source organism: Macrobrachium rosenbergii (assembly GCF_040412425.1). Classification (NCBI taxonomy): domain Eukaryota; kingdom Metazoa; phylum Arthropoda; class Malacostraca; order Decapoda; family Palaemonidae; genus Macrobrachium; species Macrobrachium rosenbergii. Next base: position 43,318,118 of record NC_089782.1, on the reverse strand, counting down.
ACACTGAATTGCAGTGTTCTGTAATTGCACAAAGACATTGATTCCAATGATTGATTTTTGTGCAACTTTTGCAATGTCTAACCCGTTTCCGTCAGAGAGGGGGAGGGTCTCTCTCTCTCTCTCTCTCTCTCTCTCGTTGAAAGTGACTGTTACCGCTTCTCGCTGCAATGACCTCTTTGTTCAAAGTTACTTTTACCGTTACCAGATCTTGCCGGTGCGTTTACCTCTTTGCCTTCATCACAGTTTATTTTACCGTTACCAGATCTTGCCGGTATTATTTTAGGTTGCCTATATCATCAATGTGGGATTATTATTATTATTATTATTATTATTATTATTATTATTATTATTATTATTATTATTATTATTATCACCCGAATCCCACTAATAGGGGTAGCTCAAGAAGTTTAAGCAAATAATAGTTACTGCCACATTCATGCGTTCTGTTTGATCAAGAATAAACTGTTTAGAAAACTTTCATGGCATGATTTGCCTCATATTATTATTATTATTATTATTATTATTATTATTATTATTATTATTATTATTATTATTATTATTATTATTACTTCAGAAAACACGACACTGGTCGAATTACTGTCAAATTCCAGTTGCCCATAAAGATAGCTGTAGTTATTGAAAAAGGACTTCTTCGCATTTGTTAGGAAATACTATGTGAATAATGATGATCAAATATCATACGGCTATAATACTTTGGAAGTATAGGCGTTCTAGCCTCAGTGCCTCGTTTAAAAGTTTTAAGCATGATTTAATTAGTGAGGTAATTTTTTAGTGGATTTATAAATTTGGTATAAAACACACAGGGGCAAATAGTGTATGTGTAAGTACAAAAATTTGAGTAAAAGATTTAGGATTATATATATATATATATATATATATATATATATATATATATATATATATATATATATATATATATAAATATATGTAATGTAATATATATATATATATATATATATATATATATATATATATAAATATATATATATATATCTATATGCACATTAGACAATCTAAGAACACTTTTATGTATGAATGTAAATTAGATCAAATACACAGAATCGGGCGGGTGTACATAAATATACCGTATGTATGAACCAGGTAAAAAGCATAATATATGTGGGTGTGTATTTGTGTATATGATCGAGTAATTTACGAAGGAGGGGTCTCTGGCCAATCGTGTATAGTAGGTTTAAATATTTTGTATAATTAACATAAGTATTTGTGTATAATCAAGTAAGAAACACAGAAGTAAATTTGTTTAAGCATGTGTAGTCATGAACAGTGCTTGGGAATGGATGTATGCATGAAAATTGGGTAAAATGAATAAAATATAATTTTATTTGGTTTCTTGACGGCATCTGCGTATGGGTTCTTTACTTATTTCCTTGGAGAAAGGATCTCTCTCTCTCTCTCTCTCTCTCTCTCTCTCTCTCTCTCTCTCTCTCTCTCTCTCTCTCTCTCTCATGCGTGAGGCATGTGATATTAGTGATCTAATTTTAAAAGTTGCTGGTTTACGCTCGAGCCTGGCATCAATAATATTCCTGTTCTGGCTTGTGGGGGAGGGGTTGATGTTGGGATGGCGATGGGTGGGGAGGGGGTAGTAGGAGGTGACATTGCTCATGGTTAAAGATTATGCTTCGTTTTGATGCCAGTTTATTTTCAGAGGATTCAAGCTTGAATTGTAAACTGACTTCTTATTTGTTGTCCTGATTTCCACATACTCGGAAATTGTAACTGCAATGCACAAATGAGTTATCTGTGCTGTACAAAAATTATCCATGCTGTACAGTTAATTATTACTGTACGATAAATTATTACTGTACGATAAATTATTACTGTACGATAAATTATCCTTACTGTACAATTAATTTTTATTATTACTGTACGATAAATTATCCATACTGTACAATAAATTATCCATACTGTACAATAAATTATCCATACTGTACAATAAATCGTCCATACCCTACAAATAAATTATCCATACTGTACAATAGGTTATCCATATTGTACAGTAAATTATTCGTACTGTACAATAGATTATCCGTACTGTACAATTGGTTATTTTTATGGTGGAATAGATTGTCCATACTTGACAATAAATTATCCATAGTATACAATAGGCTATCCGTTTTATGCAATTAATTATCCATACTGTACAATAAATTACCTGTAATGTACAGTAGATTATCCGTATTGCACGATAAAGTATCTGTAGTGTACATTGCATCAGCATTGTACAATATAGATTATCTGTACTGTATAATAAATTATCATATTGGAAAATAAATTATCCATACTGTACAATAGATTATCCGTATTGTACAGTTTGTACAGTAAATTATTCGTACTGCACAGTACATTATCTGTTTTGTACAACAGATTATCTGTGCTTTATAATGTTATACTGTACAATAAATTATCCGTTCTATACAATAAATTATCTGTACTATACAAAAGACTATCAGTATTGTACAATAAATCATCTGTACTGTAAAATACAGTATCTGTGTTGTACAATAAATTGTTTGTACTGTACTGTATAGATATCTGTACTGTGCAATAAATTATCCGTAATGTACATCAGGTTATCTGTATAGTATAATAGATTATCCATACTGTACAATAAATTATCCACACTGTACAACAACTTATCCAAACTGTACAATAGATTATCCGTATTGTACAGTAGATTATCGGTACTGTACAATAGATTATCCATATTGTACAACAAATTATCTGTTATGAAAAAAATTACCCATACTGTACTATAAATTATCTGTACTGTACAATAGATTATCCATATTGTACAACAAAATGATAAGAAAAAAATTACACTAAACTATAAATTATCTGTTCTGTACAATAAATGAGGTTATCGGTACTGTAAACAGGTTATCCTCAATGTACTGTTACAATAAATAGGTTATCCGTACTGTACAATAAATTATCCATACTGTACAATAAGATAGCCGCAAAGTACAAAAAAAAAAAAAATTATCCATACCGTACAATAAATTATCAGCACTATATAACCTATTTAACTCGTTCTTCAACTTCAAATCGAGGTGCTCCACTGTTGCCAACAGGGCGAGCGAACATTTGACTCACGCAATCGAAGGGCCAAGAAGTTGGTCAGCCTTTCTCCAATTTAAGTCATGAGGTCAAGGACACCGCCAGCCAGGTTAACACCTGAATGCTGGCGTTGGGGCGAAGTGAAATCCCCTTCACCAGCGGCCGCAGGTGATGCAGTTCGCTCGTGGCTGTTGTTTTTGCTGTTTTTCACCCATTCCAGATACCCTTGAATCGAGAGAGGGCGAGAAGTTGATTTCGCATCATCTGCATAGCCAGTGTTTTGGTGCGGGTCTAATTTGTCGTGGTTTATGATTTCTGAATATTGTAGTAATTGCATGTAAACTGTTCGTATCTTTTAAATTGTTCGTGACTTTGACGTAGTATTCGTACTTTTTGCTCATTCACGACAAGCGGAATTAGGATCTTTTTCCCCCAGGTGGTCGTTACAATATATACTTATAAAGCAGTTCCTGAATAATCCGTTTGAACAGCTGGCATACAACCGCATCACAAAAAATTAAGGTTAAAAAAAATAAGATTTTCACGTAAATGCATTTTTCAGTCTTCACAGAAAACATACATTGTCGACCTTTCGCGTCGACCTTCAAAATCTCATAAAATGAGAACGAGAGCCCAGTTGTCTCCGCTTCACTTCTCCCTGCAGTGTGGATTGAAAATAATGAGATAGAACATAGCATTTCTTGAGATAACATGATAGCATTTCTTCTATATTTGGCTTCGTGACCGTTGACTCTTCTTTTTATAACTTTATTTTCCTTCGTTTGGTTTATCAACCAAATGAAAGGCTGTTATCTTCAGATTTTTTTTTTTTTATTTTTTTTTACTTTTTTCTCCCGGCGTACCGTTTGACCCTACGCTCTCGCGCGGAAGTCTAAACTGTGTTTCATCACACTTCTAAAGGAGCCTGCTACGCGTTGCCTCATTCTGCAGATTAATAGGGCCATTTGCAGTTGCTTGCTCCGCCTCTTGGTAGAGGCAGAGTAATGAACCTGTTGCTGATACGTATATTGATTTGCTTGAAACAAGAGAAAGTGAAAAATTACTACCCTTTTTGACAAGGCGAAAATTGGGTAGATGGCCTTTTTCTGAAATGTCGCTATGAAAAATTAAGGAGATAAAGAACGCGAAAATGGTAAGGAGAAAAATGCGAATGTAACAGGCTGGTGCGTGAGCAAGATGCCGTGTTGGCACACAGCCAGCTTAATCTGACAACAAAAGCAACATCATCTTGGTGTTGTCAATTTACGCCAGAATAAATCGTGGAACTGAGTCTGGGAAACATTTTTACCCAAACATTTTAAATAGGGCAAGAGTAAAGGGAATAATGTTTGAGAATTTTATCGATCAAACTTTTCATTTTTTTTTTTTTTTTTTTTACATTTTCCCATACTCGAAAAACTCTACTTAGTGGTGTAGTACCGTCAGTGCACCTCACGCGGTGCATTGTAGGCATTACTTGAGGTTCTTTGCAGCAACCCCTTTCATTCCTTTTACTGTACCTCCGTTCATTTCTTTCTTTCACCTTACTTTCCACCCTCTCCTAACAGTGTTTCAAAGTGTAACTGCGAGGTTTTCTTCCCGTTACACCTTTAAAACCTTTTTATTCTCATTTTTTCCGTTCAGCGCTGAATGACCTCATAGGTCCCAGCGCTTAGCCTTCAGTCTAGATTGTATATTTTATCTATCTATCATACTCGGAAAACTAAGCATTATATTTAAACGCCACAAAGTATCGGATGCCTGTAGAAAGATATCGAAAATCCTACATGTCTTTCAAACTGTTCCTACAAGGATGATTAGATTAGTTAAGGAAGCGTGGTACTCTTTTAATTAACTACCCTTTACCCCATCCACTAACCACATCATCTCCCGTCTTACCTAACATAATTAAAACCCAACTCGTCCCATTGGGATAACCCAGCAGTCTTAATTCCCTCCCGATAAAACCACATCCTTTCATGTTGCCGAATTTCTGTCTTGCATTTTGAAAAGGTCCTCGCAATTATCAACTGCTCTTGGCTCCGCTTCCTGTTCAGAATTATCCTTTAATGGATTGTATTTTTTTTTTTTTTTTTTTGTGTCTTTTTACGTGGTATGTTTTCTTTCATTAAGGTAATCGAGGTCGTCTGCCGTCTCAAGGTTTATTGCAACATGGTTTCTGGGACCCTTTTGCTTAGGTTGGCAACGCTGTTTTATATCCAAACATTGTCGTCGTGGGAAGTAAAATTTGGCCCGGAAGGTGTCGCCAAACGACGCGAAATAATTTCCTCAAGTCAAGAAAAATGGATTTTATAGAAATCTTTAAATTGAAAATAACAATATTAATCTCTCTCTCTCTCTCTCTCTCTCTCTCTCTCTCTCTCTCTCTCTCTCTCTCTCTCTCTCTCTCTCTGTGTGTGTGTGTGTCCATGTTAAATGATGTGTAATTTTTAAACTAGAACACAAGTACTCCTTATTTTTAATTTTATAAGCCTGTGTGGTAAGTTTCTTTCTTTTTTTTTTCTTTCAATTCCTGTCAATATTATTTGATACGAGTTACTTAGACCAAGCGATTAATAAAAATTTAATGTCACACAGTTTACATACCCAGACATTACTTGGGTTCATTTTAAGCATTAAAGGTTAAGCTAGTGTTCTCCTTCTATCGTCTACTTCATTGTAACTTCGTAATCAAAAGTAGCAAAATCTGACTCATTTTGTTCATTGGGGGGGAGACCATCCCCCGCCTGTGTGTGTGTGTGTGTATAAAATATAGTATCCTAGATAGTATATATATAAATATATATTATAGAAATCTATATATATATATATTATATATATATATATATCATATATATTTATATATACACCATATATATATATGTGTGTGTGTGTGTGTGTGTGTGTGTGTGTGTGTGTGTGTGTATAAAATATAGTATCCTAGAGAGTAAAGGAAAACGGTTATAGAAATCTCATATTTTCGATTTAATCAAAATAAATTTTCAGTTATTTTGATACATATATATATACATACACACGTTATATATATATATATATATATATATATATACATATATATATATATATAAAAAGTACTGTATATATAGGTTGGTGTATCAAAATAACTGAAAATTTATTTTGATTATATATCGAAAATACGGGATTTCTATAACTGTTTTCCTGTATTCTCTAGGATACTACATCCAAAGACTTTGATGAATGGCAGCATTGTCGTCAACTTCTATTGTAAAACCATAGTAAAATTTTGAAAAGCATTCTGTTCATGGGTATTTTTAAATCCCCCCCCCCACAAAAATGGACAATTTAGGGCAAGGACAAGTTTGGTACGTGATAGCCAAATTAACCTAATAAGGAAGCTCGTCCGGGATATTACCACAGGTGTTAACAGTGTAACTAAAACGAAATTACTGTGAACCCCACAGACACCATGTTGGAGTCACAAAGTAGAACTCAAATTTTTTTTTATTTTTATTTTAGTGTCATCGCTGTTGACACACTTTTTCATTCGGGATTGAGACTGTCTTGGTCTCTTCGTCATTTCAGTCTTCGCTCACCTCTCCTTCATTCACTTCGTTTGATTGATAAGCGGCACATCCTCGCAACAGCATCTCATAAACGCCTTCGGTAGTTTCTCCTCGATTTTCTTTTTTTTTTTTCAGTCTGAATAGGTTTCAGTTTTCGTCAGCTAAGTTTCTCTGCAGAGAATGAACTCGATCATTTCTATAGGTCTATTTTCACCTCGTAATTATGCAGGTTCTTTTTGTAGTAGGATTAGTGACGTAGCTAAAAGTGGAGGCAGTAAAATATCGTGTCGCGTTTCATATTTCCATATAATTAAGCAGAATACTTCGAAAGGGTCTTTTTGTGCAGTATACCCCAGCATGGTTTCTTTGGGCAGTTCGTTTACGTCAGTAGTTGTTTTACATGCATTCGTATACACACGCAAATGTGTGTTTGTTTATAACACAAGCAAACATTCTATTTTATTTATTCTCTTATGAGAATGCCTTGTAGCTAAAGTTTCCAAAACACTTGTTTTCTTTCTGGATCAAATGTTGGTGATACACCATTGCACCCTCGATCTTAGAGGAGATTAATCAGATAGCTTATCTTAAACCAGTTAAAGTTTTAACGAAAATATCCTTAATGACAATACAAATTTTTCCCATCCATTGATGAAAGTTCTGTATGTGGGCTGTACAAAACTGGTCTTTATTTCTTATTGAAATATTCTTAGCCTTGGGAAGCGCATTGCAAGCGGTTTAGCCGGTGCACGCTTTTCTGTCAACGCTCCAGTGCTTCTGTTTTGTTTTGTCAAACTCGAACGTTCAGTCAGCTCAGCTGACTGACCTTGCCTAGCGTACGATGATGCCTGCATTCTTGTTTCATGGCTTTGATATGGAAAATTAAAATATTATTTACATAATTGCCTTAATGTATAACTTGCATGTAAAAATAAAACGGCATCCTCTTGTGAAAAAATTTGAATTCCGTTCAGTTTTACGAACGCTTTATTAATGTCATTAAGTGTACGATAATCTTGTTTTTTTTGTTTGTTAGTTTTACTTGTATTATAAAGTAATATTTTCACTGTTACTTCTGATTGGGAATGTGATGACTGAATAAAGACGTGAAAGCAAAACTTCGATTTTGTGGTAATTTTTTTTTTTTGGCTATACTTGGCTTCATTTTAGTCTTTAATAGTACTATAATGAGCGTGTTTCTTCTTTGAAAATGAACATGTTTCCTGTGGAAAGAATAATTGCTGGCAAAGCGTGGATTATATATATATATATATATATATATATATATATATATATATATATATATATATATATATATATATATATGTATGTATGTATGTATGTATGTATGTATAAAAGAAATATAAAGCACCCACGTATATACTTCAAGTTACCGTAAAGTATCAATTTGCAAGTGAAGACTTGGAGCAGTTATCGTACCTTTGTGGTATACAAGATACAGCAAATAGTCGTGGTTTTTTGCAATAACCGCTTCGTAATTAACATATTTCTGGCTGGTAATTGGGAAATTAACAAGAGGTTTTGTGAAGAATATATTAAAAACCTTGTAAGTGTGCCTGTGATTTTGAAGAATCAAGCACCTTGCATGATTGTTCTGCGTTTGCATCATGGAAAAGTACAGTTTCAGGGGAATTTTACTTTAACATAAAAAAAATATATCGAAAATTTAAAGGCCAGGCTTACGTAAGACCGGTAATACCGCTAATGTTGCTCGACAGTCTTTGAATATATTGATAATTTTAACTATTATTCCTTCTCGATTCGGAATATTCCAGATATGGAATATATAGCGTCGTTTTTTCAGTTACAGCATATTTTGTGCAGTATTCAACAAAACACATCGTAGTTGAGTATTATCATGTATTATTTGTTGTCATTGGAAATGGGATTGATTTAGGGAAATGTCCGCAGTATAGTACTTCCCGATCAATATTAGCTAGGGGCCTTTCCCTTTAGGTAAAGACAGAAGGCCCTGCATTCTGTAGAAGGCGGCGTCGTGTGTCATGGCGTTCGTTGGCAACAATGGCAGCTGCTGCCGAAGGGCGGGGGTGTGGGGGTGGGTGACTCCGGGGTAGCCAAAGCGTCGTCAACATCGGCGTGCTATAGAAGCAGGCGGTATCCGAGCTCTGGTGTTTGGCGTGAAGACACGAGTGCCTCTGACGGTGTACTTATGACAGGTCCGTGGACAGACGCGTCTCATATAGTGTGTTGGGAGGCTGTGTTGAATGTAGGGAGGCAAGCTTGTGTGTATCATGTCGGCGCTGAAATAAGATGTGGTGTTTTAAACTATAATTATTATCATATCGGTGCAGTGTCGTAGCGACAAGCGATAGTGGTTTTTCAAGGTGCGATAAGGATATGTTGATTAGACCGATGCTGAGTATCTTTTGACCTGCGTTTCTTTGTGTGAGACGCGGAACTAAATTATATATATATACATATATATATACATTATTTATATATATATATATATATATATATATATATATATATAATATATATACAATATGTATATACATATATTCATATAATACGTATACACTTGTAATTTTATTTTTTCCTACGCATTCCCGAAACAGTACCACAAATATTTTTTTTTAAAGAGAAGCTGTCAGGCCGTTGTACTGTACCATTTACCAAAAATACGAATTTGCTTCGTACTTAGCCCCGAAACATTTCGCCAAAAGGTCATGGTCATCGAATGCTATAAATTTTTCAAATGGCCGACAGTCACGCCTTGTGCAAGCGGCTGGTGACATACGCAGAAATACATTTAGATTAGTACCTTCGGATTTTATAGCGAAAACGCGTTATCGATAGTCACTTTGTATTCTGCAACGCACGCGCGCATATAAATATCTATCTCTATATTATAATTAATATATATATATATATATATATATATATATATATATATATATATATATATATATATATATATATATATATATATATATATATATATATATATATATATATATATATATATATATATATACATATACATATATAATATATCTCTCAAATATATATATCTATATATATATATATATATAATATATATATATATATATATATATATATATATATATATATATATATATATATATATATATATATATATATATCCTGAAGGTAAAGGCTCACTGTCTATATTCTCATGCATAATGAGTTTAGAACTCGTACCCAGAGAAACTGCAATACACATTATCGTAATTTTGTGTTTAAAATTTCAACGTCATTGACAATGCACTTTCTTTGTAATCCTTGAGAGTACATTTTGCCCTGATAACGTATTTTTGTATTTGTCAATATGCATTTGTATGTGCGTATTTGTCCAACTATGGGTAAATTTACGTGTCAGTCAATATGCGTATGTGCTTGTCTATATGCATATGCAGGTACCTTACATTATATGCATATGGGCCTTTCAATATGCATATTATGTAGATTAAGTCCATATGTGACCTTGTAAGTGGTCGTAAAATACCCTTTTAAATTTAAATTGTAACCCTAAGTCGCCAGTGGGCTGGAGGCCGGGGTCACTGACCCGACCCAACGGCAGAAGCGCGGATAATGTATAGAATAGGATTTTCTCTTAATGTAGTGAAGAGCTTCTCCAATAGAATTTTATTCGGTGATGATATTTCTGCATAAGAATCCGATCTCGTCCTTGCTGTTGGTTGTTGCATCTGTTACACAATACACACACACACATGAACTTGTGTACACACACACATATGCAGAACATATTTATATATATAATACATATATACACACAACATATTTACATAATGTATGCATGCATGCACATTTGCATACAAATATTTTATATATTTTATATGGGGGAGGGGGTAAATTTTTCATTTTCCCCCCTTGGTAAATATTTGTTCTCTTACGTTAACGCTGCGCCACGCGAGCAATTGTGTAGCACCTGTTAGCATTTTTGCCAACATATGCCAACGAACTTCGCACCAAAAGTTTTCAGTCTGGGTGCCCGAATAATTTTAAGACGCGTATGTGATTACCGCGTAGAGGAAAGAAAATAAGTTATATAAATAGAAGTTTAAGTGTAAAGAAGCGGACGATTGTGAAACTGTGTCGTGAGAGAATATCTTAGTAATGTTTCTTGCTTGAGAATCGTTGGAATTCGATTGATAATTTTCCGAGTAAGACTCGGGAAAATACTTTCGTTAAATAGTTTCATCTTTAATAACGAAAACTTCCCTCAAGATATTTCAAGATATAAACAAGGAAGCATTATCTTACGTTCTACCATTGTTGACATCCTTGTTTCAGTTGCAATTCGTGTTTAAATAATGCGAGTTCCCAGAGGAAGAGGAAGTCGTCTGTTGTTTACTTGACAGGCAGCACCAGGAGGTCGGCTTAGTCGGAAGTCGAAGTTCTGTGGCGCTGATCGTGTTTACACGAGTCGGGTTTATTTAAAGCGCCGCTAACAGATGGCGTAATGTACGCGAGAGCTTGGCAGTTTATTAACCGTTTTTTTTTTTTTTTTTTTTTTTTTTTGTAGAGATCAAACTCGTTTGCCTTCGTACTGCCGGACTTGAAATGTTCTATTTATGGGTCTTCGATGTTTATTATTATTTTTTTTTAATTAATTTTTTTTTCGGTCTATCAGTCATACTATTCGACTGGGTGGTTTTTATAGTGTGGGGTTCCGGGTTGCATCCTGCCTTCATAGGAGTCCATCACTTTTCTCACTATGTGCGCTGTTTCTAGTAGCACACTTTTCTGCATGAGTCCTGGAGCTACTTCGGTATCTATTATTATTATTATTATTATTATTATTATTATTATTATTATTATTATTTTATTAGGTCCACAATAATATATCAGTGGTAGAATGTGAGACTTTATAAAAATGTAAAAAAGTCTATTGATGGACCTTAAATCAAATTAGTCCTGTTCCCGACATCGAGAGTTCTACACATTATTATTATTATTAATTATTATTATTATTATTATTATTATTATTATTAATTTGGCGTTCAGCTGTAAAGATGAATCACCCCGTTTATAGAAATTGATTTTTACACGTCCACAAGTGTTCTTGCGTTTGTCGAGAATCTGTTATGTTTATCGAAACCTCGTATATATGTACATGCAAGGAAGTTTTATATATACGATGTAATTTCTCTTCGGCTTAAGATATTTCATAAATTTTGCAGACCACGAAAAATATGGTAGCACTTTATTTTTTCGTGTTGTTTTGAAAACTATTTTTCTTTATTTTATTCCAGGGGATCATATGGACGTCAATATGGGATCACTATTTGACTTGAGCTTTGTCTTAATTTACAACAGTAATGCTGGCGTTGTTTTGAAGTTAGAATTTTGTTACGTCAATAATATTTTATTGTAAATTATGGCATTATTTCGTTGTATTTGATCTCAATGTCAAAACAATTAAAATTTATAGAATAGAATCTTTTTTTGTACATGTCTTAATCAGGTGTTATTTTATCAAAGGGAAAATGCACTTTTATCATTTCATAGCTGAACTTCGCTCTATGAAATGCTCCATCGTATTTACAGTACGTCTATGTTTTTAGAACTTAGGTACAATGCGTCTATGTTTTTAGAACTTAGGTACAATGCGTCTTTGTTTTTAGAGCTTAGATACAATGCGTCTATGTTTTTTGAGCTTAGGTATAATGCGTCTATGTTTTTTGAGCTTAGGTACAATGCGTCTTTGTTTTTAGAGCTTAGGTACAATGCGTCTATGTTTTTAGAACTTAGGTACATTGCGTCTATGTTTTTAGAACTTAGGTACAATGCGTCTATGTTTTTAGAGCTTAGGTACAATGCGTCTATGTTTGTAGAACTTAGAGGTACAATGTTTGTAGAACTTGGAGGTACAATGCGTCTATGTTTGTAGAACTCAGGATCCTAACTGTTCTAAATTCCTTTGGCCGAATGTTAAGACGAGAGGTTTTAATTAGTAAAATGGATAGTATTACGTCGAGTTAAGTTATAAGGTATAATGTTTATTTTAACAGCTTAGTCATTTCATGGGAATTGATATCAGCCAACGGTGTAAAGAATAGTCAGTCCTTTCTGCTCTTTATTAAAAGAATTCTCGAAGCGTGTCCAAAAACTAATCAGCTTTTCCTTGGTCCATTCTCTCTCTCTCTCTCTCTCTCTCTCTCTCTCTCTCTCTCTCTCTCTCTTCCCCCCGAAACTTCACTGGCCCCCATCCTTGAGATGCCAAACAGACAACAAAGTAACGAGACCTCGATGCAAGCTCTTCGGCCGATGTCTCTGTAGGTAAACCAGATTCATTCATTTCAGGTTATAACCGGTATACTGTATCGAGCTCGACCTTCGTAATACGAAAGATGAAGAACCGTTGCGAAAAGTGAGTAACAGCGAACTCTTTTGCGGTGAGTGTAATAATTATCTGGACAGGTGCTTGGTCACCTGTGTGTGTGTGTGTGTGTGTGTGTGTGTGTTTGGCCTTGCTCGAAAAATCCGAGGTAAGTGAGATGAGAAGAACGTCAGTCAGTCTTTAATTAATGGCGCTGGCACAAAGAAAAGTATTTTATTAGACGAAAATCAGCGTTGCGTATAATGTACTGTTACGTTATGTATACAGTATATATGTATAATTGTATATATATAGGTATACTGTATATATATATATATATATATATATATATACATATATGTATATATTAAATATATATGTATGTATATATACATATATATAAATATATATATAATCCACGTTAATAACAAATAAGATGTTGCTTTATGACAGAAACATTCAGGTGTTCGTGAAAGTAATGTCAAGCATAGGTCGACCTCGTAAGTTTACATTTTTATTTAAGTCTGCAATCCAATTAGTGATTCCCTCCCCCCTCCTCCTTCTCTCTCTCTCTCTCTCTCTCTCTCTCTCTCTCTCTCTCTCATTTTGTGATACAGTTGGTCACATCAAGTCTTTCAAGATTATTCTAATTCGGAACTTGGGACCCCTCCGATTTTCATATGGTATTTTGGGATGAGGCTTCAAGCCATTCTGTATCGCGACAACGACTCTCAATAAATAATTGACTTCTAGGTGCATAGTCTGTTGCGTAGGTCAGCTGAGATGAAGTGGGTTTCGATGAAAAAGTGCTCACAGTGCCCTGTCCTTGCCCGGAAACCAATCTCAAGTTCTGTCAGTGTTCAGGCGAACTTGTTATGAATTACACACTTTATCTATATATATATATTATGTATATATTACATATATATATATATAATTTATATATATATATATATATATATATATATATGTACATATATATATATATATATATATATATATATGATATATATATATATTATATATATATAAATATATATATATATATGTGTGTGTGTGTGTGTGTGTATAAATATATATATATATATATATATATATATATGTATATATATATATATATATATATATATATATATATATGTATAAATATGTATATGTGTGTGATGTATGTATGGTATATATTTGTACATATATATATATATATATATATATATATATGTACATATATATATATATGTGTGTATATATATATATAAATTGTGTATGTGTGTGATGTATGTATGGTATATTTGTATACATAGTGTGTATTCATTCTACACGTGTTAGGCTTCAATGAGACGGGATGGCTTAGATTCCATATTCTTTCATTTACAAAGTACAATTTACCAAGTACTGGCTTTCGAAGATTCAGAGGTCTTCTTCATCAGGTACCTGACGAAGAAGACAGTTTGCCTTCGAAAGCTAGTACTTGGTAAATTGTAATATGTAAATTAAAGAATCTGAAATGTAAACCATCCCGTTTTATTGAAGCGTAAAACGACTAGTAGGAATATATATACACAATGAAGTTGTGTGGCTATTTAGTGATATAGTATGTTTTATATGTGTGTATTGACAAGTGTGAGTGTTGTCTCAAACTCACGAAGATAGTTTTCTCTTTAACTGGAGGGCTTTCACATTCAATCTTATAAGTCCCGTGGGATCTTTTAATAGTTATTAATTGATCGTATCAACAGGTTGACCTGCACAAGGACACCCAGAAACTCGCGTGGTTCTGAGGGCTGTGATTGCATGATAGGTTTATTTTTATCTTTTATTTTTTACTTCCATCATTATTGATGATAAAGGTTATCGGCGTTCCTGTTAAACAAAAAAAAAAAAAAACTGCCATTGTAAAGTAGATTGTAAATAAAAACTTAGCATTTGGATTTAGTTGATATTACTAGTGAGAATCTGCAGTATGGTGGTTGCAGTGCGCTGGAGTGGCTGACCAGGACTCTTAAGGTATGTTTGTCGGAAGGATAGGTTCCAAAGGAATGAGTGAGAAGAATAGTGACCCCATTGTTTAATTAATGTAACGACGGTAAAGGCATCTTAAAAATTTTAGGGACATAACAGTACTTAATATGCTCTACTAGGGAAGGTGTATGTTAAAGGTTTTGATTGAAAAGGTAAGATAAATGACAGGATTTAAAGCAAAGAATAGTTTGACAGTTATAAGAGAGAGAGAGAGAGAGAGAGAGAGAGAGAGAGAGAGAGAGAGAGAGAGAGAATCAAATGTTAACATCCAATGTGAATTTCATCTGCGTAATCTGAGTATTTTTCAGAGAAAGAAAAATTCCCAGCTTAATTAAAGACACAACCTAATCCTGTATTATCTATAGATTCTCGTAGTAAATGTGGCATAGAGGGATCTAAGAAAGCTTGTGATAATGACTCGTTTGTTGCAAATGTTGTATGAAAAAAGTGTTTTATGTATCCTTAGCTGTTGAAAGTACACGAATGGAGAAACTCGAGAATCCCGAGAAAGAGATGTAGGAGGAAGATCATGGGATAGGGAATTAATTTGGGATAGTTGGTGTCTGCTACTGTTTCAGTACCGGCTGGGGAAAGTGAAAAGAAACTACATAAGCAAGTGAAAGAGTTTGAAAGTTTTGCAAGAATAAAGTTTTAAAGTGATAGCCAAAGTAAGGCAGCAAGTGTAAATAGAAAGAAGATGGAGCCATGAATGGAAGCAGTTGATAAATGTAGGTGTTTAAGAGTAAATGTAATGGAAAATGGTACTGTAAAATTAGAGAAGAGGTGAATCTTAAACTGGTTTTAGCAAGGTTTGTGCAGGTACCTAAAACTGCTAATGTTGTGGGAGATTTCTTCCCTTGTGGTGGGGAAATTTGACAATAACTGTCTTATTTTATTTTAATTGAAATATCCATTTTGTACAATAACTGTCGTATTTTATTTATAGGCATGTATTATATATGAAGAAATTATATATATACTATATATATATATATATATGTGTGTGTGTGTATATATGATTGTGAAATATTTTCTGTTAAAACAGAATTCCATCAAATATATGAGCCCATAAAAATGGCAAAATGTTGAAAATAAATGCTATATTTCAGAGACCAAACTCTCTCTCTTCAGGCAAGTAATGCCTGAAGAGAGACAGTTTAGTGTCTGAAATATAGCATTTATTTTCTACATTTTGGCATTTTTATGGACTCTTTATATTTGATATATATATATAATGTACACACACACATATATATATATATATATATATATATATATATATATATATATATATATATATATATATATATATATGTGTGTGTGTGTATATATGTGTGTGTGTAATATCATTCTATACAATGTGTTATGTGTGACAGTACTCAGAATGTGTTATGTATGAAACTTCAGCGCAAGTGCTAACTGGGTTTGTTTGGGTACAATGTCCCCCCACACAGAATATGAACATATGTTCAAGATTCTCCCTTCTCTCTCTCTCTCTCTCTCTCTAATATATATATATATAATATATATATATATAATATATATATATATATATAATATATATATATATATATATATATATATATATATATATATATATATATATATATATATATATATATATATATATATATATATATATAATATATATATATATATATATATATATATATATATATATATATATATATATATATATATATATATATATATATATATATATTAGAGCACGTGTTCACCACAACAAGGAATTGTGCCTCGTGAGAGGCTAGTTTATTGGATGGGAGGGGTGTCCATTAAACTATCCTCCCAGGAGGCACAATTCCAGTTCCATTTCCAATTCCAGTTTATAGAATTGCCGATCATAAATTGTGTATTTATGTTTTCCCAAAGTGCCGCAGCTGTACGTGACGCAATCCGGACTTCATTTATAGGTAGACGGAAGTTCCCCCATCCGTCAGTGTACTCGGAAAAGGACAGAGATCGTCGCCCGGTCCATCTTGTCGATGGGGTTCTGTCGTCAGTGCGAGGTATTTATAGGCGTCGTGCGTCATCTGAACCCTTGTGGCGTCTCTGTGGGTATTATTATAAAGAGGACCACGTTTTGTCACGTTCGGGGGTGACAGTAATGTTATTCGTCTGTCTTTTTGTTTTTAAATACTCTGTAAGTGTGTACGTGTATACAGATAGTGAAATGTGTGTACATATGTGTAAATGTATATATATATATATATATATATATATATATATATATATATATATATATATATATATATATATAAATAAGTATATATATATATATATATATGTCTGTATGTATGTATGTAAAATGTGTATACATACGTACGTTCTGGGGTGACAGTAATGTTATTCGTCTGTCTTTTTTTTTTTATAATGTCTATACAGATAGTGAAATGTGTGTATATATGATGTGTAAAATGTGTGTATATATATACATTGTATGTATGTATATATATTTGTGTATGTATGTAAAATGTATATACATCCGCACGTACATACATATATACATTTGAGGGTCGATTATCTTCAACGTCGCGTCCCCACTTCAGATCAATCTGTTATTCGTAATCAAGCACGCATTTTTATCTCTTCTTGGCCCAGTGACATTCAGAGACCTTTAGGAAGAGCCTTGTGAAGGGCAGTGTCGTGCAAATTTAAGGTCCATTTCTTGGCCGGGATGCGCTGCCTGCCTGCTTCTTTGTCGAATCCGCGTCTGCGAATTTAGGGGGATGCGCAGTAATGGTAAATTTTGTTCTTCTTCGTCTCTTTCTTCTTCTTTTTCGTCTTCTTCTTTTTCGTCTCCTTTTTCCCTTTTCTCCTTTCCTCTCCTCCTTCCCTCCTCCTTCCTCTCCTCCTCCTCCTCCTCCTCTTCCTCCTCCTCCTCCTCCTCCTCCTCCTCCTCCTCCTCCTCCTCCTCCTTCTTAATTGACCTGTTGCTGAATTCAAATTGGAATTAAGTTTTCTCTGTATGGATCAATTCATATGGAAAGGTAATTCAATGGGATTTTGGGTTTTTCATGAGCAGTTTTGTGGATTCTGTCATGCAAACTTTAGCTGGAAATTAAGATACAATAGTCTGATGTTGGGTTTAATTATGATGCCTATTAATTAATGTTCATTAGGACAATATCTGATAAATATTTTTTAATTATCTAGGAAATATGTATTACCCAGTTTCAGAGAATTGTTTGTCTTCATCGAAAATAATGTGTATAAGTTTTTTTTTTTTTTTATAAATATTTTATTTCTCCATACTGCCAAAACTTTTGTGGCTGTTTTTGAAAATATTTGGATCTTTCCTAGATAGTGACCCCCTAGGGTTTTCGGGGGTCGTTATCTACGACTAATATTTCTTGGGAGTCATTATCTTTAAGATGTTTACAGTCTTTTGTTTATGTTCTTACGGTAATCCCCAACGGGATTGTACTAAACACGCTTCAAAGGTGGATACATACCAGGTTAAAACCCCTTGGGGTCACAATCTAGGAAAGCTCTAAATAATTTATTCCTCTACATTGCCAAACTTTTGTGGTTGTTTTTGAAAATATATTCTTCTATTTTAAGAAAACTTTTGGTAACGGTCTTTTAAGCTGCGATTATGATTCTGTTTACGCAGTTACAAAGAACGCCTCGTATCTCTCCTGACGGGAAGTAGAGTTCGATGTTTTTTTTAAGCCAAGATTGTAGGTCTCTCTCTCTCTGTTCGGTTCACTTCCGACAACAGATCTTTAACGCGGAAATGTGGCGAGTTCTGAGTATCGGCGTATTATTCATGATGGAATTGATTCATTGAGATCAAATCTTCAGCGCTTACTCAGCTGCGTAGGCGAAAGGTGGATGGCGGTTGTGTAGATTCGTCATATGCTTTGGACATGCTTCCCTCGTTTATAATACACGGTGCTTTTAGTGGTATGTTTCGGGTGACAGACTGAAATGTTATTAATTATCTAATGTGTAGTAGAAGGGATGCTTAGTGGAGCCCTGAAACTGGAGAAACGTTCGGACATTTGTATGAGGTTTCAGCTGATTCGAAATAACAATTGGTGTTATTCGGAATGGAAATTGTTGGGGTCTCGTGATGGCCACTTCGTTTGTGACGTCCTTGGAAAGAAACTGGCAAACAAACAAACAGGGTCGTCTGGAACACAAACAATGTCCGTTCTTTTGCACGTAATCCATTGCCCTCTTTTTAAGCCAGAACCGAGGGAATGGAATTCCGTGGGACTCCGGGGTTGGGGGGGGGCATTGCCATCAGTGCACCTCACACTGTACACTGTAGGCATCACTCAAGGTTCTTTGTATCGTCTCTTCGGCCCGTAGCTTCAACGCTTCCAATTTATACCCTTTCCTAACAATTGATTCAACATAATTTCAACGCTGAATGACCTCATAGGTCCCAGCGCTTGGCCTTTGGCTTAAATTTCATATCCCAATCCGAAGGAAAGGAAAGGTAGGACTCGACCTTAAAGGAAGTGAGAAACTAGCCTCGTAGATGAAAGAAGTGAAAATGGGTCAGGTAAACAGGAAACTCAAAAAAATTACCAAAACTTGGCAAGATTCCCGGTGTCCTTTGTAAGTGGAATTCCTCTGACAAAGGACACGAAGAAGTAATACAAGGTCATTGGTAAATTGAATACTTGCATAAAAATTGAAAGGTTTTGTGATTTTAATGACGATGTTGACGTTTGGACATGATAACAGATGTGGCTTTCACTCAAGAATCATGTCAGCATAAAGCACGCTAGCACAGAGTAGAGAGCACGCAACGCGAATACTGCTTTAATACTGGTCGTTACTGAAGTGTCTAATCACTACTTTGGGTAGAAATTAAAATACTTCTAATATAATGTTGGGTTAAGGAATGCTGATTAGTTTGTATTACACAAGACAATACCTGATGATATTTTTTGAAATGGGTATCTAGACAATATTTTACACAACTTTAGAGTCTAGTCCAGTCAAGTTTAGACAGTGAGAACATCTGATTTGAAATCACTTTAAAGCCAAGGTCAGCGATAGCAATAAAGTGATGGATTATAACTGCGTTATTGATTGGAATCGAACACCTATGGTTGAAATCTGTCGGGGACCACTGGAAGACGATCCTCTGTTGGTGGGACTCCTAGCGAGTTAAATTTAGTGTTTAGATGTGGAAACTTACGTCGAGACGTTGCTTGTGTTGTACTTGTGGGTAGTGCCCTGAGTTTCAGGGAAAATTTGGCATGGGTTGCAATGGATCACATTCTGTAATATTTCACTAAATAAACTGCTCTGATGTGGGCACATGATGTCCAGTGTAATGTTTATATTGTATTGTAATTCATAGTCATTTCAATATTCCGGTTGGAAATAAAATGCCCATTTAGGTAAAAGGATTACAGTTAACAAGAACGCGTTGTGATTTAAAGTGCGGTGGGCGATAATTCGGCCCGCTTAAGTTCGCCATGTTTTTTTTTTTATTATTATTACTATTATCGCCTTTCCTTTTCAATACTTCTCCCTCTTCATCTGTCCGGAAAATTGACAATAGTGTTACTTTCCTCATTCTTCGTAATACTTTACAATTACTATATATATCCTTTTCATCAGCCAATTGTCCTCTCTTCTGTCCACATGACCGAACCATCTCAAAAAATTCTGATCAGTCCTTTTGCATACACCTACCTTTTTACCACATGTACATATCTCCACTTTTATCGCCCTGTCAGTTATTCTTCTTACGCAACACATAGACTATGCATACAGTTAATCTCAACAGCTTCTAACCTTTATGCTTAAATTCACATCAGCATCCACACCTGACCTCCATGAAGGGGAGTTGGTTCAACAATCCTGTCGTACATTTCGGCCTTGGCTTAAATAGACGCTTCCCTTCGGCCCCTAGCTGCGTCCACTTTTTAGCCTTTTACCCTACCTCCGTTTCCACTCACTTTCTTCCATCTTGCTGTCCAGCAGCTCCAACTTCCTCTTCTCACTGTCCTAATCGCAGGTTGACAAAGTGCCCCAGTGCTTGACTTTGTAGTCAAATTTTTATAAATCAGTCTAGAGACGCTTCTAGTCTTTTCTCAATCTGGACTCTTTCATACTACCATCTTCCGTTACAGTAATATTTACTCCACTTATAAGTGGATTATCCCGTTGGGGGCAATTTCGCATTCAGCTTTAGGTACTGGTATCTTTTTTTGAAAGGAAATGATATTAAATGCCCGCACGCATGCACAGTCATTCAGATGTACCATTGTTAACAATTACTTAAACAAGTGAATCTAGGGCCTTCCGGCTAGGCAGTTATAGACCATTGTATGCCTTGGAATGTTGATAAGGAACCGAGAGTTAAGTTCGCGTGATATCCTTCTTCTTGGAGATATCAGAAGCTTGAATCTCTAGAATTTTTTTTTTTTTTTTTGCGCTGTTATCTGTTTACTGTTACTTAATTCGGTTTCATTTGAGATCTCGCAGATTTTAAGGAACCTTGTCGTTCAGTATAATAATGACCGAAGAGGGTTAGTGCCGTCAGTGCACCTCATGTGGTGCACTTTAGGCATTACTTGAGGTTCCTTGCAGCGTGCCTTCGGCTATTAGCTGCAACCCCTTTCGTTCCTTTTGATGTACCTCCTTTCATATTCTCTTTCTTCCATCTTACTCTCCGCCCTCTCCTAACAATTGATTCATAGTGTAGCTGCGAGGTTTTCTTCTGTACACATTTCAAACCTTTTACTGTCAATTTCCATTTCAGCGCTGAATGACCTCACAGGTCCCAGTGC
>NC_089782.1:43273821-43291321 GCF_040412425.1 Macrobrachium rosenbergii | reverse complement strand
CAGTTGTTTATTCTATCTGTCCACAGTACCTGTCTTAACCCGTGTCTCGACACTCCTCTTTTATGAGGGGTTTGTGAATTGCTTAAGCGTATGAACTTTCGTAGCAAAGTTACGTTAACTTAAAGTAATTAATACTATTTTGAATAGATATTACTATGCTGAATAGATATAAAACTAGTTAACATAAGCGCGAGTTGTTTGAGAGGCAGTAAACTGGTTCAGATTGTATTTAGAAATCATTGAAAGGCATAATTTAGTTTTATGATCTTAAAATTTACATAAGTTTTATTCAGTATATGCATTACTAAGACCTGGTTAATTGACTGAAAGCTCAGTCCATGCAAGGTGCTTTTAAATTTAGCTGAGCATATGTAAACCGCGTTCATATCGGTGTAGGTATAGTCTTGTACTTTTAAGTGGCATTTTAGGTCATGCAAAATAACTGATGGCCTCGAGAATTATATTAATTTTAGTCCTAGTCCACATTCAGTAAGTGAAGTCAAGTCACTCAGAAATAGTTCGTGATTTAAGGATTAACATTTGAAAGTAAGAAAGGAATGCAGAAATCAATTAGGAATTAAAGTTATGAAAGTTTTTGCTAAGATAGTTATTCAGTAGGGCTTTATGCAGATAAGTCTTTAAGTCTGGAAGTTGTGTGATGTTCAGTTCAAAAGTTTCCATGTTTGTGCTGAGTTTGATGACAACTCGGGAAAAGTAGAAACAAGTAAAAAATGTACTTAAGTTTTTTTTGGCACAATGGAGGTTTCTGTATAGCCACTACGGTGTATAATCAAGGCCATTGAAAATAGATCTACCTTTCGGTGGTCTTGGTATGATGCTGTATGAGCCTCAGCCCATGAAACTTTAACCACGGCCCGGTGGTGGCCTATCCTATATCATTGCCAAGGTCTAGAGAATCGATTATATCTAACTTTAACCTTAAATAAAATAAAAACTGCTGAGGGTAGAGGGCTGCAGTTTGGTATGTTTAATAAATCCCTGGGTTACGACGGGCTCGGCTTACGACGTTCCGAGCTTACGACGCTCTTCAAGTATATTCATCAGAAGTTATTTCCCGGTTTACAATGCATGTTCGGGGGGTAAAGACGCTTATGACGCCAATCCAACGGAAGAAATATAGCTCCAAAACGGCAAAATGGTCAAAATTTGGATATTTATCATGATAAACTCAATAAAAATGCAGGTTACGTCGTTTTCAAGACACCCAGAGGATTAAAAGTAAGGTTTTCTTATGATTTTCGATTATTTTCGATGATTTTTCGGCTTACGACGCGGTGTAGGAACGAAACCAGGGACTGTCTAATGTTAATTCAAAAATCTGTCTTTCCATTAGGCATCTTTGACTCATCATTACGTCATGTGTCCATTTTATTATTATTTTTTTAATCTTATCTGTCTTTCTCCTCATTTGCTGATATTTGTCCATGTGCTTGTCCTTATTGACAGAAGTAAACTGGTTCAAGTAGTGTATATTTTTTATATCTTGAAAGCTTTATCTCAGATTGAATTATCAACAGGTTCGAACTCTGGACACATTTCATACTCTGCAGATGTGAAGTGTGCATGTATATGTAGTGGAAAATGAATTATCAACAAGTTTGAACACAAAACATATTTCAAACTCCATAGATACGAGTTGTTCATGTATATTTAGTGCAAAATGAATTAATAGCAAGTTTGAACTTTGAACATATTTCAAGCTCTGCAGTTATGAATTATTAATCTTTAATGTTAAACAATTACATTTTATTCAGTAAACAATACTTACAATTGCAGAGAGAGAGAGAGAGAGAGAGAGAGAGAGAGAGAGAGAGAGATTTAAGTATGGCCTGCTAGTTATCGCTTTTGATTCGACTGTGTGATTAGGTGCTCAGATATTTATCGGTGCGTTGACAGCGTCGATGAAGATGTCCTCTGGGTTGGTACATAGATAAAGTGTGTAAAATCTTGTAGTTGGTCGCAGAAACTGAATTGTTTTTCACATAATATGGATCCTTCCTAGATAGTGACTCCCAAGGGTTTTAACCCGGTATGTACCCACCTTTGCTGCTTGTTTAGTACAAGCCCGTTGGGATTACAGTAAAAACGTAAACAAAAGACTGTAAATATCACAAAGATAAAGACCCCCAAGAAATATTAGTCCTAGATAACGACCCCCGAAAACCTTTGGGGGTCACTGTCTAGGAAAGATCCCATAATTTATTACTATGGTCTTCTTTTAAGTCGTCAGCACTCTAGACTCTTGTTTATTTATAGTGATTCTTTAAATAGTACCAAAGTTGATTTTTTTTTTTTTTATTGCCTTATAGTTCTCATTTTCCTTGGTATTTTTAACTGATTCCCTGAGGCCTTTTTTTTTTTTTTTTTACTGTTGTCGAATCTTAATGTGAAAAAAAATACTATAAGAGACCTTGTATATCAGTGTATTTTTATTAAATTCTTTGCTCTAGCGTCTGATTGAACTTATTTCAGTAGTGACTAATTCTTTATCCTTACTAGTGCAGTCGTCTTTTTAACTGTCGAAGTCGTCTTTCTAACCCTTTTTATTGCAGGATCTGTCTTCCTATTTATTCATTGTCGCAGAGCCGTCTTTTTCTCACATTCGAAACTCTCACGACCAGTCAAGGCTGAAAACGCTGTTGTGGTTTGAATGATTGCCGTACATTTGCTTGTATCTTTACCCATTTTATTTTTACTGCTTGAGAAAGCAGTGTTTATCGGTTTCTACGAGTAAACCTTCGTTTAGGAACAAGGCTTACGTGAAGCGACAATTCGGAAAAGGCCAACGTAGTTTTTTTCACTTCTTAGAAGTGCCTGGTATCATGGTATGTGTTTAGGTTGTATGGCACCCTGTTGTTTGGAACTTGGAGTTCCAATTCTGTCTGACAACAGAGCGATTGTTTACTCTTTCTGGAGGATATTATCATCGGTGTTTTCCGAAAACGAGAGAAGTATGAAGACTGGGATTGAAGTTGCCATGTTAATTCATGAGGCTATTGCATAACATTTATCATCATTGGGCCTCAAGTGTGTACATATTATTGTTATTATTATTATTATTATTATTATTATTATTATTATTATTATTCAGAGATTAATCCTATTCATATGGAACAAGCCCACAGGGGCCGTAGACTTGAAATTCAAGCCTCCAAAGAATATGGTGTTCATTCGGAAGAAGTAACAAAGGGTAATGGGAAATACAGGAAGAGGAGATGTTAGTAGAAAAACGGGTAAATTAACAAATTAATAAATATATAAAAATGTAAGTAAAATATTAGAATACAAGTTGAATTGTATTAGGGTAGCAGTGCACTGCATCTTCGCTTGAGCTTCTGAAGTTCCAGTTGGACATCCTCTGGGAGGCTGTTCCACAGTCCAGTGAGGGTATACTGTAGGCAGTTGTAGAGATTTTGGATCCTATAATAATGTAATACAGTTTAAATGAATGTATACTAAGGTGGACCATTTGATTGGGTTAGCTTACTATTTGACTTGAGATGTAGCTAGAGTCCCCAAGTTATTGGAAGTATCTTTTAGGTTAGCTTACTATTTGGCTTAAGAAGTAGCTAGAGTCCCCAAGTCAATGTAAGTATCTTTTAGGTTAGCTTACTATTTGGCTTGAGAAGTAGCTAGAGTCCCCAAGTTATTGGAAGTATCTTTTAGGTTAGCTTACTATTTGACTTGAGAAGTAGCTAGAGTCCCCAAGTTATTGGAAGTATCTTTTAGGTTAGCTTACTATTTGACTTGAAAAGTAGCTAGAGTCCCCAAGTTATTGGAAGTATCTTTTAGGTTAGTATCTTTTAGGTTACTATTTGGCTTGAGAAGTAGCTAGAGTCCCCAAGTTATTGGAAGTATCTTTTAGGTTAGCTAGAGTCCCCAAGTTATTTACTATTTGACTTGAGAAGTAGCTAGAGTCCCCAAGTTATTGGAAGTATCCTTTCTTTTGAGAAGTTAGAGTTACTATTTGGTATCTTTTAGGTTAGCTTACTATTTGTAGCTAGAGTCCCCAAGTTATTGGAAGTATCTTTTAGGTTAGCTATTTACTATTTGGCTTGAGTATCTTTTAGGTTAGCTAGCTATGCTTGAGAAGTAGCTAGAGTCCCCAAGTTATTGGAAGTATCTTTTAGGTTAGCTTACTATTTGACTTGAGAAGTAGCTAGAGTCCCCAAGTTATTGGAAGTATCTTTTAGGTTAGCTTACTATTTGGCTTGAGAAGTAGCTAGAGTCCCCAAGTTATTGGAAGTATCTTTTAGGTTAGCTTACTATTTGACTTGAGAAGTAGCTAGAGTCCCCAAGTTATTGGAAGTATCTTTTAGGTTAGCTTACTATTTGACTTGAGAAGTAGCTAGAGTCCCCAAGTTATTGGAAGTATCTTTTAGGTTAGCTTACTATTGGCTTAGAAGTAGCTAGAGTCCCCAAGTTATTGGAAGTATCTTTTAAAATCTGTTTAGCTGCTTTATGGTTATTTAATCGTGTTCTGTTTTTTTTTTATTAGATTCTATATATTCTTCTTAATAATAATGTAGCGGTGGTGGTGACACAGTTACCTTCGACTAGATGTATTACTGACAAGTGTTACAGTGTGTGGGAGGAATTTATTATTTTATGCGCACATTTATGTTCTGACATTTTTAGCAATGTACTGGTTTTTGTTGGTTAGTTGCTATGAAAAAAAAATGGGAGAAGTAGGCATTTATTCTCTTTTCTTACGTTTTATGTAGAAATCCAGATTTATGAACGATTTCATTTCCCGGTTCATTTACCTCAAGTGGAAAGTGGCCTAGGATGAGTTTTCTGTCTACAGATGCAACATACTTTATTAGTTCATTTATCTTTTGCGTCGGACATATCTTTAAAAAAATGTACTGGTCCATAAAAAATGTTTTAACTGTAGTTCCTCATTTATCTATGTATTTCATCTAGAAGAATATTTATTTATATATCCTCTAGGTGGCTTGCTATCTTGTTAACACCTAAAGCATAGATTCATTCTGTCCTTTCAAACTGCTGAAAATAGGGAGGTTCTCTTTCTTCTGTTCGGTCTCTTTTTAAGGATCGCGTATCTCAAAATTTTTATTTTGAGATAAGCGATGTGTTCATTGAAACCATGGACTGAAAACCTGAGTACCAGTTAATGATAAAATTGAGATTTGTTCCATAAGAATGATCAAGACTACGTCATGTTTACAACGTAAGTGCGTCATTCGAGGAAGGTGGTTACGTAAAAATGTATAGTCAGCATATGAAGCGTGACCAATAACGTATATGGCGTCCTCGTGATGATATGGTTTTCTAATCTTTTCCGAGAATTTTTTTCCTGGGCAGTTCTCGGGCTTGGCACCTCGCTTGGTTACCTAATTACGAAACCCCACCCCACCCCCTTAACAATTGTTTTATAGTGCAACTAGTTTCTCGTTGGACGGATCGATATCGTACTCGGCTAGCACTCTGCTGGGCCTGCGTTCGAGACTCCGGCCGGCCAATGAAGAATTAGAGGAATTTATTACTGGTGATAGAAATTCATTTCTCGCTATAATGCGGTTCGGATTCCACAATAAGCTGTAGGTCCCATTGCTAGGCAACCAATTGGTTCTTACCCACGTAAAACATGTCTAATCATTCGGGCCAGCCCTAGGAGAGCTCTTCATCAGCTCAGTGGTCTGGTTAAACTAAGGTATAATTTTATAGTGCAACTGTGAGGTTTTCCCCCTGTTACACCTTTTAACCTTTCACTGTCAATTTCCCTTTCAGCGCTGAATGACTTTGTGGGTCCCAGCGCTTGGCCTTTGGCCTAAATTCTATATTCTATTCTGTTCCACGTCATGTTTACATTGCAAGTACGTCATTCGGAGAAGGTAGTTACGTAAAAATTTATAGTCAGCATATGAAGCGTGACCAATGATTTATATGGCGTCCTCGTGATGATATGGTTTTCTAATCTTTTCGTGACGATTTTCCAACTTTCTGAGGAGTTTTTTCTTCGGCAATTCTCGGGTTTGGCACCTCGCTCGGTTACCTAATTACTAAGAGTACTCCTGTACCCCCGTCTTACTTTTTACCCTCCCCGAGGACGTCGTACAATTGGAACTTCAAAATTTCAAGCGAAGGTGCAATGCATTAATACCCCAGTGTTATTCACCTTGCATTTTAATACATTTTTATCTGTTGATTCATTAATTTATTTTGTCTTTTTAATAAGTGAATCTCTTCTTTCTATATTTTCCTTTACCTTCTCTTACTTCCTAATGAACGCCATATTCTTTGGAAGCTTGAATTTCAAGTCGGTGACCCCTTTGGGCTTGTTCCATATGAATAGAGTTCATCTTCTGAATAATAATAATAATAATAATAATAATAATAATAATAATAATAATGCTAAGAGATTCACAATTTCGTGAAAAACAATCTGTGCAATAAAAGTCCACAATTGTATAGTAAATATATTACTATGTAAAATAAACAAAGTCTTTCGAACACTTGAACGGTGTTGCTCATCAATGCTAAAGTTAAAATATTAGCGCTGATGAAGAACGCCGTTCAAGTATTCGAAAGTCTTTGTTTATTTTACATAGTAATATATTTACTATATAATTGTGGACATTTATTACGTTATAATAATAATAATAATAATAATAATAATAATAATAATAATAATAATAATAATAATACCTGGTAAAACGCCAGGTTTTCGTGACTCGTCGGAAAGGTCGACAAGGCCATCATGAATGTTTTGTCGCGTATTCAGTAACCTCGCTGCCTTGAACTTGACTGGACCCTTCTCCTCGATCTTTGTTTTTACCCAAGTCAAGACGTCTTGGAAGTTACGTAATTGTATCACTGGTTCTTAGGGTATTTGTAAAATATGCAAGATCATATCCCTTCCGTCGCCAGATTACGTAAACACGTCAATCATTCAGTTACATCCCTGTAGGTCCTAGGACTAACCTTGCCGAGGGCGTAGGATGTCTGTTTTGGCGGATTTCGCTTCAACAAAACAAGTCAGTTTTCGACATTTTGATTGCAACTTCCAATTCCCCCGCTTTCCTCTCTTCCGTCAAGGCTGGGCTAGACGGAGATACTGAATTGTCCTTGGTAGTTCGACGACGTAGGTGGGTCGTAGCCAAAAAATATCTGATCGTTTGTACTCGGGACGTATTGCGAGATGCTATCGTTCTGAGAATCTTGGTACTCAAAATATACCTAACATTTGTTTAAAGTTTCAAGTATTTAAATTCAATCCGTTCCCTAAATTGGCTGCTTATCTGTATGATTGCACTTATCACCTTTTGAAAGGTACCCACAAGCCATACTATATGAATATCTTGGCTGCTAAGGTATATCTTTGGAATCAAATATCCTGGTTGTAATACGTCACTGTAGCCGTTAAAGCTGAACTTTAATAACTTGATTCTGAAATATTGTCAGAAAACTCCCTGGCTTCCACAAGGAGTACCCTGGATTGGGTATAGGAATGGAATACAAAATTTAGGCCGAAGGCCAAACGCTGGGACCTAAGGGATCATTCAGCACTCCAAAGGTGTAACAGGAGGGAAACCTCGCTGTTGGACCATGGATCAATTGTTAGGAGAGGGTGTAAAGAAAGACGGAATAAAGAGAATATGAACGGAGGTACAGTAAAAGGAATGAAAGGGGTTGCAGCTAGGGGCCGAAGGGACGCTGCAAAGAACCTTGAAGTAATGCCTACAGTGCACCGCTTGAGGTGCACTGACGGCACTACCCCCTTACGTGGTGGACTGGGTATAGTGATATTTCAAGAGAGCTTAGGAGAGGCAGTCAGGCACATTCTCTACTGCCTGTTTATTTAAATCTTTGACCTTTTTTATTTGTCTATTTATTTATTTATTTATTATTGATTATTTTTTTCATTTCAACCCTTTCTTTATCTTAACTGTTGCTTAAAACTCGTAAGCTGTTCAGTTCGCAGATCAAGTCAAGAGTCGTGAGTGTGACATATGTCCACTTAGACATCAAGAAGATTGATTATGATGATATTACATAATTAAAAAAATGATAAGTGTTTTATTAACTTTGCTCTGAGATTCTAGGGGAAATGAGGACAAATAAGGTTTATTTTACATAAGTGTATCAGATTATATTATATATATATATATATTATATATATATATATATATATATATATATATATAATATATATATATATATATATATATATTATATATATATATGTATATATATACATATATATACTTTTTCATGTGTATAAATAAATACATTCATACATTTATATATGCAATATATATATATATATATATATATATATATATATATATATATATATATATATATATATATATATATATGTACACACACATATATAATAAAGCCAATGGCATTATCTGCAGTGACTATCTTTTTATTTAGATCTTGAGTCTATCTGTACTTCTTTTCCACTTAGAGAGAAAAAGAAGAAGTATGGACATATTAAGAGAGTATAAAAGATAGTCTCAGCAGATAATGTCATTTACTTTGATAGAAATTGCACAATAGAAAATATGCCTAAATAACACACACACACACATATACACATATATATATATATATATATATATATATATATATATATATATATATATATATATATGTGTGTGTGTGTGTGTGTGTGTGTGTGTGTGTGTGTGTGTGTACCCAGTGATACAACCTCAAGAGACCTACTGTTATGAACTTCGATGAGCTCATGTATCTAAAAAAAAAAAAAAAAACGTTAAAAAACAACTCCAAACGAAATGAAGGATAGACTCCCTCCCAGAAATACTGTAATTCAAAGAGCCCTTTAACCTCGTTACATGGAAAAGCAGCACAATCATTTAATTCAACATCAAAACCCTACGTGACTCTTTTTATCTTTTTTTTTTCTTTCTCCCCCTTCCCCCTCCCCCCGCCACCTCATCTACACCCAGGGGAACCACCATCTGACACCGTCTGTTGTTCAGAAGGCGGTTATCTAATACCTGGTTATCTGACGTCTTCCAAACCAAAGTCGTGATTGATAAAAGTTTTGAGGGGAAGATTTAGCGCTGGGTGGGGGTTTCTGGTCCCCTGTCTACCTCCCATCCCCTTCCCCATCCCTGCAACCCCTACACCTCCCTATCCCATAACCCCTACACCCCCTCCCCATAACCCCTTCCCTCCCCATAACCCCTTCCTCCTCATAACCCCCTACACCTCCCCCTCCCCTCCACTCTCCCATAACCCCCTCCCTCCTCATAACCCCTCCCCCCCTCCCCATAACCCCTCCCCTCCTCTCCCCATAACCCCTACCCCTCCTCCCCACAACCCCTACACCTCCTCCTCCCCATAACCCCCCACACCTCCTCTTCCCCCATAACCCCTCCCCATAACCCCTTCCCCTCATAACCCCTTTCCCCCATAACCCTTCCCCTCCCCATCACCCCCTCCCCTCCCCTCCCCTCCCTCCCCATAACCCCTCCCCTCCCCATAACCCCTACACTACTCCTTCCTCCCCTTCCCCTCCCCATTCCCCTGAGGCCCTACCTCCCATACCCCTGCACATAGGTGAAGGTCAGTACCCTGAAAACAACAACGATTAGATTTCACAGATTATGGAGGTGTAAATATCGCTCTCTCTCGCGCGCGCAGAGAGAGAGAGAGAGAGAGAGAGAGAGAGAGAGAGATTAAGTAATATATCAAATCACTGCTCGATTTCACAGAGAAAGGAAAAAAAAGAGAGAGGGAATTAAGTAATATATCATGCTCGGTTTTAGAGAGAGAGTCAAGAATATGTATCATATGTTATGGATAAACATTAATTAAGAAAATTTTGTAAAATAGCTTCCTTTCCTAGTACTCGACTTCTTTTATTCAGTGACTCTCATACCATCTCATAATTCAGCATTGATTGTTTGCCTTTTATGGAATGCTGCCTTTTTTCGGAAATTGTTGCTGTGTTTTCACAGCAATCCGTACATTCCCTTGCATGATCACAATCCCAAAATGAAACGATGAATTTCTTTTATTAAATTTTATTACTCGCTTTGATGTTGCCGCGTATGCATTGATTACCCAGCACTAAACGCGAGAATGAATGGAATTCTTGCATGGAACCACAACTGACATGCAACCGAAGCACCGATTATCAGTGCTTTGGTAATCGATGATAAAAAAATAAAAAAAAATAGATAAGAAAACCGAATACAAGAGGATGGCCAAGATCAAAGTCCAAGCGAGAGAGAGAGAGAGAGAGAGAGAGAGAGAGAGAGAGAGAGAGAGAGAGAGAGAGAGAGAGAGACCTCCATAGCGTTAACTAGTCGCCACTACACGTCAGTGGCTTGATCGCGCCGGGCCTTGATAGGCGTCTCGAGAAGAGAGAGAGAGAGAGAGAGAGGTGTCTTCTCGTAGTTTTGGTTGGCCCGGGATTATGTTCTTATTTTCGGTGAATTTGTATCGCTCGGCATCGGTGATTCACCGATAGTGTGTTGCTCGACTATAACCCTATATTTTTTTGTGTGCGTGTGAGAGGTTACCCCCGCGAGATTGAAGTACCTTCTTATGTTTAATGCCCGCGATTATCAGGTACAAATTGTGCCCCGAAAGGAGTACGGTTAAATTGCATCAGTTGCCTCTGTGGTGAATATATTTTTGCCTGTGCGGTTTCTTACTGGATAGTGAATTTATATGATTATATAGTTAATAGATACAGAAAACTATAATAAGTGAAGTTCTTCGTAGGATTCACTTGGATATTGTGTTATATGCTGTTAGGAACGCCCGTCCTCCAGTTGTTGTAGGTAAGTGATGCACGATGGATTATAAATATATTTGATGAAATGATTAAGAGCCATGATGAGGATTCTGGTGTTTGTGAAGAAGATTGAGTCAAAATTTGATCCCCGTAGCGGGGTAGTGCCGTCAATGCACCTCATTGCGGTGCAATGTAGGCATTACTTAAGGTTCTTTGCAGCTTCCCTTCGGCCCCTAGCTGCAACCCCTTTCGTTCCTTTTACTGTACCTCCTTTCATATTCATTTTCTTCCGTCTTACTTCCACCCTCTCCTAACAGCTGATTCATAGTGCAACTGCGAGGTTTTCCTCCTTTTACACCTTTCAAGCTTTTACCGTCAATTTCCGTTTCAGCGTTGAATGACCTCATAGGTCCCAGTGCTTGGCCTAAATCCTATATTCAATTCAATTCGGCTCATCAAAGGTTTGATGTAGAAGACCTCTATGAACATTTGACAGAATTGATATTTCATAAACTCAAAAGGTTGGATGCAGTGAAACAAAATAATTGTTAAAACGATTGTGACAAGTATGGTACATGTATGTGAGGATGGGTCACTGTGATTAGTGAAGATTTAGCTTTTAAAAGGTTATGTTGAAGATTGGTCGGTAACGTGAGGATTTTAACAAGGTTTTCAGGTGAAAATATGATGTGAAGATATGATAATGGAAGATACGATAATCGGAAGACCAAGCTGTCAGAACTGTAGTTATTTGATAACAGAGAAAATAAGATTTAGATTAGACAAAGATTCCGTTTTGTCTTGTTACCAAAACATAGACGGTACATGGACTAAAATCAACGAATTTTTTATTTTAGCAATTAAGAGCAGAATTCACAGGTAGGACGCAAGTAAGTATTAAACCTTCCAAAAAAAAAGGGTGTTTAAGCGTGATTTATAACAACAGGTTGTAGTTCAACAAAGAGTGTGAAGTTGACTGTGCTTCTAAAACCAATAAAAAATGTGAAAATCCACCAGAAGTGCACTCAGCTTACAGGAGTGCATCAAAACTGCTCCCATAGTTCGAAAATGTATCCAGATGGTGCCCAGCATGTGAAAATGCACTCTGAAAGGTGCTCTCTGAGTGCGAAAACAGTCTTGTCACTTCAAGGAGCGAAGATTTTGACAAATTGAGAAAATTGACGTTGTGGTTTGTTCTGTCCTGTGGTTTCTGATTTCCCCGCTATTGCGATGTTGAAAGAATATTTCCTTTTATTATCTATTATCAAGGATTATTTATGCTACCGCAGATCTCTTTGGTATTTGCGAGGCTTGACAGATGTGGAGAGTCATTGTGCTGGAATTCTTGGTAAATTTTACTGTCTCCAGTGATGTTTATCTCTGCACTGAAGGTTTGCAGAAGTCTGCACGTTGTCATGCGGATGTAAAATTCATGTTCATTGGCTGGTATAATTTAAGATTTGTGCGTCCTCGCATTTTTATATCCGTAGAAGCTTTTTAAAATCTCTGTCTCCTGCGTTCAGTCAAATGACACACCGGTATACCGGTAGAAAGAAGTAACTTCAAAGCTCCTTGGACTGGCCACTTAGCTATAAAATTTGTCATTCCGCGTTCAAAATTCGTGTCCACGCATTTTCATATCCTTTTAAAAGCTTTTTAAAACCTCTACCTCCTGCGTTCAGTCAAATGACACTTTGGTATACCGATAGAAAGAAGTAACTTCAAAAGCTCCTTTTGACTGGCTACTTGGCTATAATAATTTGTCATTCCCCGCTCAGAATTCGTGTCCACTCATTTTCTTATCCACATAGAAGCTTTTTAAAACCTCTACCTCCTGCGTTCAGTCATACGACACAAAGGTATCAAACCTTTTGACTGGACTTGGCTGTAAAATTTGTCAAGCGACGTGTCCACTCAAAATCTCCACTTTGGACTGGCTCTTGGCTCCTAATAATTTGTCATTCACGCCGGCTCGATAGAAAGAAGTGACTTCAAAAGTCCACTTGGCTGTAATCATTTTCTTATCCACAGAAAGTCCACTCATTTTTAAAACCTTTTAAAACCTCTACCTCCTGCGTTCAGTCATACGACACGCCGGTATACCGATAGAAAGAAGTAACTTCAAAAGCTCCTTTGGACTGGCTATTTTGCTATAAATAATTTGTCATTCCGCTGCTCAGTCACGAAGAGGTCAGCTCTGGTAACCAGAGAAGTCGTGGTCAATGGGAGATTGATGGTGTGTGGTGGGGTCCAGGAAGAACTGAGATAATGTCAACACAACGGCGGTAATCATCGCCCTAAGAGCGGTGTCACACTATAAAGCCTTTTCTGACGTCTAGATCATCCTACTTTCAAACTTGATTCTTAAGTTGTCTACTCTGACGGCCAAAATTAAACGCGTGGTCATGCCCCTGTGACATCACCTTGAAGAGAACGAGATATTTTTCTGTTCTACTCCATTACGTAAAGTTTTTTGCTATTTATAGAAGGAAAGTCTGGTGGGACGATGCTATTCGCAGATGCCAAAGATATGCTCGTGCATTGTCGTGTGCGGTGCTGCTTTAACAGACGTTTGTAGCTTGTATGAGGAACATTTTCATAAATTTTCATAATGCTTCGCCGAAGACACAGATGACATTGAAAACACACACACACACACACGCAGAACTTCTTTGTAAGTTTTCATAATGCTTCGCCGAAGAGACAGATGACATTAAAAAAAAAAAAAAACAGAACTTCTTCGTAATTTTTCATAATGCTTCGCCGAAGAGACAGATGACATTAAAACACACACACACACACACAGAATGGTATTAAAAAGATGGAGCATGTATTTGTTAGTAAGAGATGGCAGTAATTCAATAGTAATTATTGATTTTTCTCTTTCACGTTGTGAAACATAAAAGTATAAACAAGGTAGCATTTAATAAGTTAAGGAAAAAGCGAGTTTCTTCCTAAACGAGTTTATGTAAACTATATTTTGATATTTACCGAGGTCGCCCTAATGTGTAATATATAACGCACGATTCGTAGAATGACGTGCACTCTTTAACAATAGCGCAAAATGAAATACAGTAGGTTTTCCACATAATTACAACACGAGGAATCATTTAATGATGTGTTACATGCTACTTCTCCGCTCCTGAGGCATATATATATATATATATATATATATATATATATATATATATATATATATATATATATATATATATATATATATATATATATATATATTTTGTATTATAGGTATATACATATATATATAAATATTACATATATATTTTGTATTATATATATATGTGTGTGCGTGTGCATACAAAAATATCCTGTGAACGCGTCTGGTATTCTTTTGTTTACGAATAGCAGCTTTGTTAGACATAGATAAATCTTCGTAACCTCCATTCTCGGCAAACACTACTCCGGAGCATGATAAAAACAGTCTCTTTTTCAAGAATCCGAAAGTCATCTTCCAAAAAAAAAAAAAAAAAAAAATATATATATATATATATATATATATATATATATATATATATATATATATATATATATATATATATATATATATATATATAAATAAGATAAAATTACCAAACTGGCAACCAGCAGGTCCTTGCATGTAACACAGTCCTGGAAAAGAGCGCTTAAAGAGTAATATGGAAGAATAACTATTCTCTCTCTCGCCCCTTACATAAAAGAAGATTATAGGATTTGGGTATTTATTTTTTTGGGGTCCTCAGTGTTGTCATTCTTATCTCTGAAGAGATTTGTTGATGGTCGAGTGATACCGCCGCTTGAATTGGGTGATAAAATTGTGTAACGATAATGAGCGTTACCTAATCGTCGTGCTTTTTTTTTTTAGCGATAATTGTGTATTTTGACGCTCAAGCGATGAATAACAATGATTTTGAACAGAAATTATGGCTTTTTTCTTTTTTTATTTGGGGTATAGTTTGTAATGTCAAGTCAGTCTTGTTAACATTACTCAAAATATACCGGTAATAATATGAAGCAAGCTTTTTCTCTCTCTCTCTCTCTCTCTCTCTCTCTCTCTCTCTCTCTCTCTCTCTCTCTCTCTCTCTCTATATATATATATATATATATATATATATATATATATATATATATATATATATATATATATATATATATATATATATATATATAATTTTTGTATAGATGTATCAATAAATATGTATATACATGTATATATATATATACATTACCTAGAGAACCATGCTAGAATGAAAAAAGGTACAGATTCGAGCCCTGCAATGAAGTAGCTGTCAGATTTTTAACCTAAATATCTCTAGAACGATGGCCGAGTTTTGATGACATTTCTGAGACGCGTAAATTATTTGATTTTATGTAAGCGACACTCTTTAGTTGTATGACGGTAAATTTCCATTGATAATAAAAAATAAGCGTGGTACCCCACACCAAAAAATAAAAGTACCATTGTCTTTCAAATAATTCTGGTAATATACAGACAGATAGATAAAAAGAACAAAAACATTACTCTCTTGTTCGGGGTACAATTGAAGGCACTTCAACAATCTTACGTTTATACGTATGTCAACGAATATAGGTGATTAGAATTAGTAACATCTCGGAAGTACCATGTTTTGCTTTTGTAATCATTGAACAGATTATCACAATTCTTTACTCCGTGATATATATTTTTTTAATATTCAACAACTGACAAGATATAAGAAGTGTGGTATATGTAATGTAAAGGCGAAGGGTAGGGAAGCTCGTTTGAGATACTATGGCCATTTAATAAGAAGAGAGGAGGTGGAACCAATCAAGAGAGCTAAGAACATGCCAGTGATGGGGAGGAGGAGGAGGAGTGTGGGGCGTCAGCGGATCAGATGGATGGATGTGTTGAGGAGGTATATGGGTGAGGTGGGACTGGGGGAAGAAGATGCAAGTAGAAATAGATGGAGAACGTTGACTTGAGCAGCCGACCCTGTTACACAGCAGGACTTATAAGGTTGAAAGAAGAAGAAAGAGAACTGTTTGTGATGTAAAAATTTTCTTTTTATATATTGAAGACGAATCAGTTTTTGACACGTTGATAATTACTTATACACAGGCAGAGGTCATATAGTTATTCTCTCCTTGGGAGGGTAGTGCCTTCGGTGCACCTCACGGGGTGCACTGTAGGCATTAATAAAGGTTCTTTGCAGCGTCCCTTTGGCCCCTAGCCGCCACCCTTTTTCATTCCTTTTACTGTACCTCCATTGATAACTTTCTTCCATCTTGTTATCCACCCTCTCCTAACAATTGTTTCACAGTGCAACTGCGAGGTTTTCCTCCTGTTACACCTTTCAGACCTACTTTCTCTCAATTTCCCTTCCAGCGCTGAATGACCTGATAGGTCCCACCGCTTGTCCTTCGGCCTGAATCCTGTATTCCATTCCATACAGTTATTCTGCCCTTGTATGAATCTCTGTTTATGCACATTGAAAACAAATGCCGGGTAATTCTGCAAACGTGCACCTGAGTCATTTTGTTCCATCACTACTCGGTATTTCTTTTATGCTCCTGTTGAATAGAGCTCATAGATTCTGGGAACCAAAGGTTTCTGCAAATATGTACACCCTTCAGCACGCAATCGCTGGAATGCTTTATATAGAGACTCCAAGACCTTTCCTGGTATGCGAATGGGTTTCGTTGCGTAGGTGAGGTGTTTGTTTACATTAACGTTGTATGTGTATGTATGTATGTGTGTTTGTGTGTATATATATAAATAATACAAATATATAAATATTTATATTTATATATTTGTATATGTGTGTATCTAAATATACTGTGTGTATATATATATATATATATATATATATATATATATATATATAATATATATACACATATATATATATGTATATATTATATATATATGTATATATTATATATATATGTATGTATATATTATATATATAATTATACTTTATATAATATATATAATATATTGTATGTATATGTGTGAAAATTTGCACAATATTGCATTAGATATTATGACACTTATTTATGTTTATCATTAAATATTAACACAACTTCCGATAACGAAATTGCGAAGTTGCCAGGTATGTTTTTGGTTGTATGTTTGTGATAGAAATTCATTTCTCGCTATTATGTGGTTCGGATTCCACAGTAAGCTGTAGGTCCCGTTGCTAGGTAACCAGTTGGTTCTTAGCCACGTAAAAATAAATCTAACCCTTCGGGCTAGCCCTAGGAGAGCTGTTAATCAGCTCAGTGGTCTGGTTAAAGTAAGATATACTTAACTTAATTTGGTTGCGTATGTGTATGTGTGTTGCTTTAAAATCTTTCTAGAACAGATGACTGGATTTAGGTGAATATTGCTGAATAAGTTACTCTGTTGGTGAGCTCCACTAGACGGTTAATTGTTGACCTCATCAATGAAGTATTGATCATTTGTGGCCTTCAAGTGCCGGAGTAATGGATGGCTTTCTTAAATTTTTCATCATTCTCCAATGAAATCCGGCTACCCAGTACCGTAGAATGTGTAACAGTGTTTAATAATAATAATAATAATAATAATAATAATAATAATAATAATAATAATATAATAATAATAATATATTATTATTAGTATTATTATTATTATTATTATTATTATTATTATTATTATTATTATTATTATTATTATTATTAGTTGATACGAGATTCATCAGAGAAGCAGTAATGTCATTGTCTCATTAAATATTCAAT